>NC_091197.1:7427841-7512841 GCF_040958095.1 Procambarus clarkii | reverse complement strand
ATTCCATATGTAATGTCAACTTCACATCCTCCAACACATAACATTATACTTAACCCACTCATGTAAACTTAACTGATTCCTTTGGTATTTGTACTCGCTTCTAGTTCAGCTCTGTTCCTTGTATCATGAAAATTGCAAGCTTAATTTTCTCCTTTCATAATCCAGAAGAAACGTTGCTTCACCACAAGTCAAAGAACTTCATTAGCAGAACACCACTTACAAACCTATTACAATTCCACAATGGAATTGGTTTACTATGTGCAATTAAAATACCATATTGCCAGTAAGAGATCTAGGCTGTAACAGAACCAATGCCAGATGCCATGTGGAATAGTTGTACCTATTTTCCTTGCTATGATTAATGAAAAAGGAAACTTGCAAATGACCAACATTTGAAAATCTAAAAAAAAGATTAATAATAATAATAATATTACAGCAACATTAATACAACTGAAAAGTTTGACATCAGGAACATGCAAACTCTATCCCACATGGTAGACCAACCACACAACCGCACTGCCACACTTCTAATTAATCATCAGAATGAATTATATTTTGCCATACCATGCTCCATCCTTGATTATCTAACAAAGAACTATCTAAATGTATATTAAGACTAGAGATAAGGTACTGTTAGCTGAGACAACATGCCTCACTTTGCTGCTTCTTGTAAAATACCTCTCTATGGTCAGCCTGCAGTACAGGAGAAATTATTGGCTCAAGGGATGCAATGCGATGTTGGAACCGCATTCTGTCCCGAGCATACATTTCCCATGGGCCTCTTCTTGCCATTTTGTATGCAAAGTCCCAAGCAATAATGGGATGAATGTTTGTTTCCCCAAATTTCACCTTCCTCTCTCTACTACCCAAAACATCTTTTTCTATGTCCTCATTCCACCTTTTGTTGATTTCTTCCAAGGTAACTCCTGTAAATGTATGATCCTCTTCATTTGCAGGGTCACAACTTGACTTTACAGGAGAACCTATGGTGATGTTTTCCTCTGCTGATGATGATGACAACTTTGAGGGTTTTCCAGCTTCTGGAGTCAGAAGACAATTTCCAAAAGTTTCCCAGGTATCATCAAGGTCAAAACTCTCTGTACTGTTGACACATACATTATCCCAATCACTATCAGAATCCTCAGAGTCTTCATCAGAATCTTCACTCTCAGAGTCATCACAGCCAAGAATATGAGCTAGAGCATTATTTGAATATTTTTTACTTTCAATACATTTTGGTTGAATTTGTTCAGGTAGGATACAAATATTTATCACTGCACAGCTTCTGTCCACCACATCATCTCCAAATTCAATGTCTACACTCTCTACACTTGTAATGCTAGATTCACTCACGGTGCGATGACGAGAGCCGTTTGAGCTGCTCTCGCTACAAGAACGTTGCATCTTCAGTTCTGTTGACTGAAGTTTATCATTTGGCAAAGCTGTTAATGGGGATTCCATTGGACAAGTTGTAACTGTTGAAGATAATTTGGGAGGTGATGAAATTTCAGGGATGGAACACATAAGGTCAAGCTCAATAACTGCAGATCCATAATCTTTGCTTTTGACTGGGCTAGATTCCTTAAGCTCCTTCAGAAAATTTTGACTGCATTTTTTCTGATTTCTTGTTACTTTCTTGAACAGGGGGGGGATGCTGTTGTTATTATCTACAGATGGTGCAGCCTTTTCTTTAGGGTACTTTTTGTCACTAGTAAAAATGTGTGGTATGTGCTGCTCCACTGGACCATTCCTGACCTTGTTCTGTGCAGACTTCTGAACAGCAGCAGTTGAGGGTTCAGGCACGGAAGCCATTTTGCCTACAATACTGGCATAACTTAAAGGTCTATTATCCTTAACCATATTATTATCACAGATATTAATCTCAGTAACCCCATGATCAGGGGATGAGCAGCTCTTAGCCATGTGGCTGTTCATTACTTGAGCACTAGGAACGACCACAAGTGTTTCACTCGGAGAACTGATGTCAAATCCTTCCGTAGTTGAAAAAAAATCCTCCTCCTCTACTTCAACTCCTTCCTCTTCAACCTCTAGCATTCCGTCTTGGATATTGTTAAGACTACTGTTTTCCATCAATCGAATAGCTTCAACTTCACTGTTGGTTATCTCACAGAAATCAGTTTTCTGCAAGTCAAAGGACACTACTGGTTCTTCAGTTTTCAAGCACTCAGAGGTGGTCGTAGACGGGAATGAGGTGGAAGACACACAATCCTTAGCGTACTCTTTAGGTACCCACTCCTTGGCTTCAGGGTTCAGTGGTTTGCACACTTTTTGTGGTAGTTGGGTGCCATAGGGAGTAGGCAAAATGTCATGCATAAAGGAAGGATTCTGCCACATTGTGAGAGGGTCCAAGAAGTCAAATTGTGATCTTGCATGTTGCACTGGATACCACAGGTCACTTGTGGGTTCACACATTCTTTCCATACTGCACTGATAGGGGATCTGAGGAGTAAACTGACTTGGCAGAGGGTGATGCTGAGCAACAGCCTCTGGGTTGACCCAGGTGACAGGGGTTCTCACTGAACAGATGCTGTTGTATACTGTGCGCAAAGAGTTCCAAAACTGTGCACCCTTTCCTCCTTGTTTTTCCGAACCTCCACCTGTAGAAAGGAAATAAAAGAATATGGTACAATCTCTCATGTGTATACAGCACATGCATGTGGCATTCAGCCTTAAATAATGCAAGATAATCAAACGTGGGAGATAAAAGTAGACTAGAATAGAATTGCACCATAAAAGGAAGATTGCTATCAGTGACCGCATCAGATACAACAATGTTAACTAGATACAACACATCACTAATACTGAGAGCACACACAAATATGGTAGCATTAACAACAGACAGGAAGCTGGCAAACATAAGACAGGTGCAGATGAGGAATCACAATAACGTGGCTGAAAAAATGTTGACCAAACCACACACTAGCAAGTGAAGAGACGACGACGTTTCAGTCCGTCCTGGACCATTATCAAGTCGATTATGATTAGAGGAAGGAGGCAATGGCAATAAATAGGCAAGAGAGAGGTGAGGAGATGAAAATCTTGGGAGGATGAAAAAGCAAGGCAACAGGAACAAAAGGTAAGGTGTAATAAAGTTATTACACCTTACCAAAGGTCATATTATTGGCACTAAAAGGTTCACCCCCAGTGCCCATACTTCTGACAAAGCCAAAAGAAGGAGGCGGCGTCAACTGTCCACTCCGTGGAAAAGAGGAATGAAGCGAGACAGGCCGTACGATAGCAAAGACAGCAAAGATGTTGGACACAACATGAATGTAAACGGCGTGGAAAGCTAAACCCCAAGAACTCGGCAAAAGAGCTACCCAAAGCACCAATCCCCAAAGTCACTGACCGAATAGACCCCACCCGGATGAGACAATGAACCAAGGATGGGGAATCCGAATGGAGCCGGATCACCGAGCCCCAAGGTAGACTGATCTGTCGCAGCGCCTGCCACACACATCCACAACTCCTGCACCATGCTGTGAACTTAAAGGAAGGACGATGTCCGATACCCCTGGCTGGCCTGGTAAGCACTCGTCACAAAGCCCCAACCAAGAGATGAGGCGTCCATGAATACATCGAGCGAGGGGAAGAGGAAGGTGCCATGACACCGAACCCCAAAAATCCTGAAGAGGAAGCCGGAAACGCAGTAACCGACGCAAGGACACTGGGGAACGAACCCACCAAACGTGAGTGGTGAAACAAGTGGGTGAATGGACATAACAAGGGGGATATTAATAGGGTATTAAAAGTATCAACACAGGACAGAACACGAAACAATGGGTATAAATTGGATAAGTTTAGATTTAGGAAAGACTTGGGTAAATACTGGTTCAGTAACAGGGTTGTAGATTTGTGGAACCAATTGCCGCGTAACGTGGTGGAGGTGGGGTCCCTCGATTGTTTCAAGCGCGGGTTGGACAAGTATATGAGTGGGATTGGGTGGTTATAGAATAGGAGCTGCCTCGTATGGGCCAATAGGCCTTCTGCAGTTACCTTTGTTCTTATGTTCTTATGTTCTTATGAAAGAGGCGGCTCTGAAGATACCAGAATAGCCTCCCAAGCCAAATCCTGCCCAACGTATAAACATAAGAACATAAGAATAAAGGTAACTGCAGAAGGCCTATTGGCCCATACGTGGCAGCTCCTACTTATAACTGCCCAATCCCACTCATATACATGTCCAACTCATATTTGAAATACTCAAGGGGACCCCACCTACACCATGTTATGTGATAATTGGTTCTACAAATCAACAACCCTGTTACTGAGTCAGTATTTACCCAGGTCTTTCCTAAATCTAAACTTATCCAATTTATACCCATTATTTCGTGTTCTGTCTTGTGTTGATACTTTTAGCACCCTATTAATTAATATCCCCTTTGTTATGTCCATTCATCCACTTGTAAACCCCCCCTCATGGTAACAGGTATAAGATACACGAACCTAGTATTTACATAAGAACAAAGGTAAGTGCAGAAGGCCTATTGGGCCATACGAGGCAGCTCCTATTTATAACCACCCAATCCCTCTCATATACATGTCAAACCCACGCTTGAAACAATCGAGGGACCCCACCTCCACCACCTTACGCGGTAATTGGTTCCACAAATCAACAACCCTGTTACCGAACCAGTATTTACCCAAGTCTTTCCTAATTCTAAATTTATCCAATCTATACCCATTGTTTCGTGTTCTGTCTTGTGTTGATACTTTTAACACCCTATTAATATTCCCTTTGTTGTGTCCATTCATCCACTTGTAAACCTTTATCATGTCACCCCTAACTCTTCGCCTTTCCAGTGAATGCAATTTAAGCTTTGTTAATCTTTCTTCATATGAAAGATTTCTAATTTGGGGAAAGATTAACAAAGCTTAAATTGCATTCACTGGAAAGGCGAAGAGTTAAGGGTGACATGATAGAGGTTTACAAGTGGATGAATGGACACAACAAAGAAAATATTAATAGGGTGTTAAAAGTATCAACACAAGACAGAACATGAAACAACGGGTATAAATTGGATAAATTTAGATTAAGGAAAGACTTGGGTAAATACTGGTTCGGTAACAGGGTTGTTGATTTGTGGAACCAATTACCGCGTAACGTGGTGGAGGTGGGGTCCCTCGATTGTTTCAAGCGCGGGTTGGACATGTTTATGAGTGGGATTGGGTGGTTATAGATAGGAGCTGCCTCATAAGGGCCAATAGGCCTTCTGCAGTTGCTTTTGTTCTTTTGTTTTTAACTGCATAATCTAAATGGAGCAAGATATAGCTGAAGAACACCAGGTGTCTTGTTACTAATGTTTTGATTAATAAATCCCAGTGTCCTATTTGCCTTATTACAAACATAAGAACATAAGAACATAAGAACAAAGGTAACTGCAGAAGGCCTATTGGCCCATACGAGGCAGCTCCTATTCTATAACCACCCAATCCCACTCATATACTTGTCCAACCCGTGCTTGAAACAATCGAGGGACCCCACCTCCACAATGTTACGCGGCAATTGGTTCCACAAATCAACAACCCTGTTACTGAACCAGTATTTACCCAAGTCTTTCCTAAATCTAAACTTATCCAATTTATATCCATTGTTTCGTGTTCTGTCCTGTGTTGATACTTTTAATACCCTATTAATATCCCCCCGGTTATGTCCATTCATCCACTTGTAAACCTCTATCATGTCACCCCTAACTCTTCGCCTTTCCAGTGAATGCAACTTAAGCTTTGTTAATCTTTCTTCATATGAAAGATTTCTAATTTGGGGAATTAACTTAGTCATCCTACGCTGGACACGTTCAAGTGAATTTATATCCATTCTATAATATGGCGACCAAAACTGAACTGCATAATCTAAATGGGGCCTAACTAGAGCAAGATATAGCTTGAGAACCACACCAGGTGTCTTGTTACTAACGCTGCGATTAATAAATCCAAGTGTCCGATTTGCCTTATTACGAACATTTATGCATTGATCCTTTTGTTTTAAATTCTTACTAATCATAACTCCCAGATCCCTTTCGCAATCCGACTTCGCAATCACAACACCATCTAGCTCGTATCTTGTAACTCTATCATCATTACCTAACCTCAGAACTTTACATTTATCAGCATTAAACTGCATCTGCCAATCCTTTGACCATTTCAAAACCCTATCTAGATCAACTTGAAGTGATAGTGAGTCCTCCTCCGAATTAATTTCCCTACCGATTTTCGTATCATCGGCAAATTTGCAAATGTTGCTACTCAAACCTGAATCTAAATCATTTATATATATTATAAACAACAGAGGTCCCAGGACAGAGCCTTGAGGCACTCCACTTACAACATTTTCCCACTCTGACTTGATTCCATTTATACTAACTCTCTGTTTCCTTTGGTATAGCCATGCCCTAATCCAGCTTAATATAGCACCCCCAATACCATGAGACTCTATTTTTTTAATCAGTCTTTCATGTGGCACTGTATCAAAAGCTTTGCTAAAGTCAAGGTATACAACATCGCAATCCTTACCACTATCAACTGCCTCAACAATGCTAGAATAAAAAGATAACAAATTTGATAAACATGAACGGCCATTTATAAAACCATGTTGCGACTCAATTATTAATTTATGTTTTTCAAGATGAAGACGAATTTTATTTGCTATTATAGATTCGAGTAACTTTCCCACAATAGACGTTAGGCTAATTGGTCGATAGTTAGACGCAAGTGATCTATCTCCTTTCTTAAAAACTGGTATCACATTAGCAACTTTCCAAAACTCTGGCACTCTGCCTGACTCTATTGATTTATTAAATATGGTTGACAGTGGGTCACAAAGCTCCTCTTTGCATTCTTTAAGCACCCTAGCAAACACTTCATCCGGCCCTGGGGATTTGTTTGGTTTGAGTTTTACTATTTGTTTAAGAACATCCTCCCTGGTAACTGCTAAACTCGTCAACCTGTCCTCGTCCCCACCCACATAGACTTGGGTGGGGACGATAAGAACAAAGGTAACTGCAGAAGGCCTATTGGCCCATACGAGGCAGCTCCTATTCTATAACCACCCAATCCCACTCATATACTTGTCCAACCCGTGCTTGAAACAATCGAGGGACCCCACCTCCACAATGTTACGCGGCAATTGGTTCCACAAATCAACAACCCTGTTACTGAACCAGTATTTACCCAAGTCTTTCCTAAATCTAAACTTATCCAATTTATATCCATTGTTTCGTGTTCTGTCCTGTGTTGATACTTTTAATACCCTATTAATATCCCCCCGGTTATGTCCATTCATCCACTTGTAAACCTCTATCATGTCACCCCTAACTCTTCGCCTTTCCAGTGAATGCAACTTAAGCTTTGTTAATCTTTCTTCATATGAAAGATTTCTAATTTGGGGAATTAACTTAGTCATCCTACGCTGGACACGTTCAAGTGAATTTATATCCATTCTATAATATGGCGACCAAAACTGAACTGCATAATCTAAATGGGGCCTAACTAGAGCAAGATATAGCTTGAGAACCACACCAGGTGTCTTGTTACTAACGCTGCGATTAATAAATCCAAGTGTCCGATTTGCCTTATTACGAACATTTATGCATTGATCCTTTTGTTTTAAATTCTTACTAATCATAACTCCCAGATCCCTTTCGCAATCCGACTTCGCAATCACAACACCATCTAGCTCGTATCTTGTAACTCTATCATCATTACCTAACCTCAGAACTTTACATTTATCAGCATTAAACTGCATCTGCCAATCCTTTGACCATTTCAAAACCCTATCTAGATCAACTTGAAGTGATAGTGAGTCCTCCTCCGAATTAATTTCCCTACCGATTTTCGTATCATCGGCAAATTTGCAAATGTTGCTACTCAAACCTGAATCTAAATCATTTATATATATTATAAACAACAGAGGTCCCAGGACAGAGCCTTGAGGCACTCCACTTACAACATTTTCCCACTCTGACTTGATTCCATTTATACTAACTCTCTGTTTCCTTTGGTATAGCCATGCCCTAATCCAGCTTAATATAGCACCCCCAATACCATGAGACTCTATTTTTTTAATCAGTCTTTCATGTGGCACTGTATCAAAAGCTTTGCTAAAGTCAAGGTATACAACATCGCAATCCTTACCACTATCAACTGCCTCAACAATGCTAGAATAAAAAGATAAATTTGTTAAACATGAACGGCCATTTATAAAACCATGTTGCGACTCAATTATTAATTTATGTTTTTCAAGATGAAGACGAATTTTATTTGCTATTATAGATTCGAGTAACTTTCCCACAATAGACGTTAGGCTAATTGGTCGATAGTTAGACGCAAGTGATCTATCTCCTTTCTTAAAAACTGGTATCACAATAGCAACTTTCCAAAACTCTGGCACTCTGCCTGACTCTATTGATTTATTAAATATGGTTGACAGTGGGTCACAAAGCTCCTCTTTGCATTCTTTAAGCACCCTGGCAAACACTTCATCCGGCCCTGGGGATTTGTTTGGTTTGAGTTTTACTATTTGTTTAAGAACATCCTCCCTGGTAACTGCTAAACTCGTCAACCTGTCCTCGTCCCCACCCACATAGACTTGTTCGGCTGAAGGCATATTGTTAAGTTCCTCTTTAGTAAATACAGATACAAAATATTTATTAAAAATACTACTCATCTCTTCATCACTATCTGTTATTTGACCTGTCTCAGTTTTTAATGGACCTATCCTTTCCCTAGTCTTAGTACGATATAACTGAAAAAACCCTTTAGGATTTGTCTTTGCTTGCCCTGCTATGCGAACTTCATAGTTTCTTTTTGCTTTCCTTATCTCTTTTTTAACATTTCTAACCAGTTGTACGAATTCCTGTTCTAAAGTGACCTCCCCATTTTTAATCCTTTTGTACCAAGCTCTCTTTTTACCTATAAGGTTCTTCAAATTCTTTGTTATCCACTTTGGGTCATTAGTATACGATCTATTCAATTTGTATGGTATACTACGTTCCTGTGCTTTGTTTAGAATATTCTTAAATAAGTTATATATTGAATCCACATCGAAATCCCCATTTAAGTCACCTATCGCTGGGTTCATGTCTCGCTCCAAGACCGGCCCACACCCCATACCCAAGCCTTTCCAATCAATTTGACCCAAAAAATTTCTTAGGCTATTAAAATCAGCTTTTCGAAAATCTGGCACTTTAACAGAATTTTCTCCTACTGGTCTATTCCATTCTATGCTAAATCTGATTTCTTTGTGATCACTGCTCCCTAGCTCACTCCCTATTTCGATGTCATTAATTTGCGTTTCCCTGTTAGTTAACACTAAATCTAAAATATTATTTTCCCGTGTTGGTTCCTTAATGTGTTGCGTAAGAAAGCAATCGTCAATTAATTCTAGAAAATCTTCTGCTTCACTATTCCCTGTTTTGTTCAACCAGTTTATTCCGCTAAAATTAAAGTCACCCATGACATAAATACTGTTAGATCTAGATGCTCTAGATATTTCATCCCATAGATGCTTTGCTTCCATTCTGTCTAAATTTGGTGGCCTATATATTACTCCTATTATAATATTATTAGCTTTTTCGTTTAATTCAATCCAAATAGTTTCTGTGTGTGGCTCTGTTTTGATTCCCTCTTTGAGACTACATTTCAAATTGTCCCTAACATATATGGCTACTCCACCTCCTCGTCTAATATATCTATCTGTGTGAAATAGTTTAAATCCATATATTTGATATTCAGCTAATAGTTCTCTATTTTCTACATTCATCCACGTTTCGGTAAGTGCAATAATATCTATTTTTTCTGTGCAGACAAGAGCATTTAATTCGTTAATTTTATTTCTTAGACTTCTACTGTTAGTGTAATATACCCTAAGTGAATTGTTATTTTGCGGACCTTCTCTTTCCCTGATCGTTTTGCCAATTCCTTTCTCCCACAAACACATACTTTTATTACCTCCTTCCTCCAAATCAATTCCCATACCTCTATCTACTAACAGTTTAAACCCAAACACCTCTAACCACTTCTTCTAGCGAGTTCGCAACAGCAACAACCCCAGCTCTCGATAGATGCACTCCATCACAAGCATACATTTCATTTCTTCCATAGAAGTGTTCCCAGTTGTCTATGAAAGATATTGCATTTGATTTGCAATATCTTTCCAGCCGGCAATTGACACCAAGTGCCCTCGATATCCATTCATTTCCCACTCCCTTTCTTGGAAGAATGCCACATATGATCGGGATTCCTCCCTTGCTCCTAACTAACTCTATGGCTGTTTTATACCTCTGAATCAGTTCCTCACTCCTGACTCGACCAACATCATTTCCTCCCACGCTAATGCAAATAATGGGATTGTTCCCATTACCAGCCATAATATCATTCATGTTGTTTATAATATCACCAATGCCAGCTCCGGGATAGCAAACCCTTAACCTGTTCCCCCTATCTCTAGCACAAAACGTTCTATCCAAATACCTTATCTGGGAATCTCCCACAACTAATGTTTGCTTAGGTACTTCCTTTACTTTCTGAGGGGCCTGCGCTTCCTTTCTCTTCGTTGCTTTCCCTTTTGCGCGATCCACAGTCTCTCCACAGCACTCGTCCTCCAAAACGTCAAAAGAATTTGAAGTTGCTATGGCGTTTGAAGGCGGCTTTATCAAAGTCTTCTTAAGGCCCCTGTCTTTCGCAACTCTCCAAGACGAGGTCCCTTTACTGCTGGTCTCCTCCTTCGTTACTTCTCGTTGTTTTTTAAGCTGACGCACCTCCTCCCGCAGAGAGTCCAACTCTGTCCTCAGGGCTCCCACTAGAGTCACCAGGTCCTTCACTACAACTTCCATATTGCTATGATTGCTATGATACATGCATTGATCCTTTGGTTTTAAATTCTTACTAATCATAACTCCCAGATCCCTTTCACAATCTCAACACCATATAGCTCGTATCTTGTAACCCTATCATCATTACCTAGCATCAAAACTTTATATTTATCAGCATTAAACTGCATCTGCCAATCTTTCGACCATTTCAAAACTCTATTTATATCGACTTCAGTGACAGCGAGTCTTCTTCCGTGCTTATTTCCCTACCGATATTTATATCATCGGCAAATTTGGCAATGTTCCTACTCAAACCTGAATCTAAATCATAACATAAGAACAAAGGTAATTGCAGAAGGCCTATTGGCCCATTCGAGATACAGTAGCTCCTATTTTAGGCCCCACTTAGGTCTCTGGTTAGGCCCCATTTAGATTATGCAGTTCAGTTTTGGTTGCCGTACTATAGAATGGATATAAATTCACTTGAACGTGTCCAGCATAGGATGACAAAGTTAATTACCAAAATTAGAAACCTGTCATATGAAGAGAGATTAACGAAGCTTAAATTGCATTCACTGGAAAGGCGAAGAGATAGGAGTGACATGATAGAGGCTTACAAGTGGATGAATGGACATAACAAAGGGGATATTAATAGGGTGCAAAAAATTTCAACACAAAACAGAACACGAAACAATGGGTATAAATTGGATAAGTTTAGATTTAGGAAAGACGGGTAAATACTGGTTCGGTAACAGGGTTGTTGATTTGTGGAACCAATTACCATGTAACGTGGTAGAGGTGGGGTCCCTCGATTGTTTCAAACGTGGGTTGGACATGTATATTTTTTTTTTTTTTTTTTTGAGATATATACAAGAGTTGTTACATTCTTGTACAGCCACTAGTACGCGTAGCGTTTCGGGCAGGTCCTTAATCCTATGGTCCCTGGAATACGATCCCCTGCCGCGAAGAATCGTTTTTTCATCCAAGTACACATTTTACTGTTGCGTTAAACAGAGGCTACAGTTAAGGAATTGCGCCCAGTAAATCCTCCCCGGCCAGGATACGAACCCATGACATAGCGCTCGCGGAACGCCAGGCGAGTGTCTTACCACTACACCACGGAGACTGTAGGCCAAATATGAGTGGGATTGGGTGGTTATAAATAGGAGCTGCCTTGTATGGGTCAATAGGCCTTCTGCAGTTACCTTTGTTCTTATGTTCTTATTTATAACCACCCAATCCACATTCCATAACATAGTACTTATTCAAATTAAATTCCAACAGTCAAATGTTGCTCTATACAAATCTATTTTGCCAAGGTCATCTTGAAGGACACAACAATCCTCTATGTTTTTCATCTTTCCTAGTAATTTGACAACAAACATGTTCATATAATTCTGTATTCCTTCTGGTAGATTGTTCATAGGAGCAATGGTCAGGTGAACAATTAGGCCTCTCCTCTCTCCCCCTTCTTCCTCCCATCTCCCTCCCTCTCTCTTGACTGCTGGAGGCAGATTAGTCACACCCACCTGGGTATTGTATCAAATTTTGGGTCACAAGTTTTCCCCTTGTGCTGTTTGGTTATGGAGAGGCCTGGTATGTCTTCTCTCTTTAAGCCAGTGTGCCATCCAGGTCTCATGGGAAGACTCTGCCCCTGGTTGAAATTGATTGGGTATAGGCCTAGGAGAGAGGTGGAGCCAGGACTCCACCTTGAAGGATGAAGAGCAAAAAATTGTCAGTGTGAACTGGGGGTGCATAGGGATGGGGTGATCAACCAGCAGGCCACAAACACCGGCTGAGAGGCAGTGGATACAAGGTAATTGAGTTTCCTGTACAATTTGTAGTCCTTTGCCATGCCTATAAGGATATGATGTCACTTCAAGGCATGGGATGTTACGAACTGGCCTTGAACTTCAAGGCCAATTCAGAGTTGCTGCATAGGTTAAACTAACAGCACAACATTGCACTATAACTGCATGATGTTGCTTCCGAGTTACTAAAACCAGCCTACCAATGTCTACCTTGTAGATATTTAATCTATATAATTAATGTTTATATGCTACAAAAATCATTGCTGATATTATTTGTAAGTCTAAAACCTGTATTGTATTTGCCATTAAAAATAAAGAGAAAAAATTGACCCTTTATTTGCAAATCCTGAATGTTAGGATACAGATTTCGAAGGCTTCCTTAACCCTTAAATGGCGCATGGCTATATACCATTTGACACCCACAGGCGCATACAAAAAAAAAATAAAAAAATCTTTTCTTCCTAACCTGTTAATTTGTGTTCACTGATCATGGGAAAAATAATAAAAAAATTGTAAGTCGCATATATTGCCCGCTATAGGGCGGGAAAGTTTGGCAAAAAACAGGCGCTGACTCAGCGTGCATCCCAGGCGGTCTGTTGCTTGCCAGCTGTCAGGCCAGAGTTGCCACAAAGAGATAATTACTCTTAAGCTTTTGGTTGCAATATGTCTTTGGTCCCATCTGTACTGAGAACTGAAAGGTAACCAAAATACTCAATGGCAAATAGTTTTCTAGCAAGAAAGACACATGCTCTTTCCAGATGTATATTTACAAAATATAACACTAATTTATTTAATACTGTAGTTATATACACATATATAGATAAATATACACCTCAACAGTATATATTTCCCCGAGTCACCATATTTTATCATAAATATGGTGTATTACCCAGACTGTATTCAAGACTTATTATGTTTATAATAAATAAAACACGCAGGCTTCCCATATGTGGAAACCATCTACAGTGTTGGTGTAATTCTATAGAAAAATATCTTCTCTTAAGATTCATACTCGAGTACAGTATAACTTCTTAACTTATGAGCTATTTTTTGTCATCTGTAAACAACTATGATAATTTTACCCAATGTTTTCCTAGGCTAAGTACAGCAGGGAAAAGAAGCTGAGAGGAGGATAATTTCAATATCCCAATTAACAAGAGAATTTTTTTTTAGCAGTGTGCATTGTTGAACAACCGCTGAATAGCAGCTCTTAGCTCAAGTGCTACAAGCCCATAACCTGCACGTAAAAAACAAGTTTACCGCTATATTGCAAAGACATAGATTTAGTAGGGATAGAATTTTGTATTTATACACAGCATTCTTAGTAATATGATTGAAATTTAAATAAAACAATTATGACCATGGGTAAAAGATAATCGCCACAAACAACTGAATAATTTAGTGTAGGTAGACAACCAAGAAATGAAATTATCAGGAGAAAACACTAAGACAGTAAAACAGTGTAGAATGCGATATGACACACTTGAAAACGGCACACAACCACTAGAACCATTGGGGAATAAACGCTGCACCTGCGACAAGTGAGCCATCACTGTACCGACCAATCCAAGTGGATGGACAGGGGATAACACTTCACATTTACACCAACAAGCTACAACAAGTAACCAGACATTGCATTACCTGGCTTGGAGTACGACTTTCTTGGCACTTCAAGTCCACAAGTATCCAACACAGGGGGATGGACGTCAAGCTGCAGTGTAACTTGCGGCACCACTTGAACCTTGTCGTGACGGTTCATATTTGTGCCCCCTGGCCACCCACCAGACTGGGACCCCATCCACACACTCATTTTCAATGTTCCTGTCAAAATAAAACTTGCCTTAATTTCTGGAGGAAAACAATAACAAAGATACATATAAAAAAAGGCAAACAATAATATGAATAGGTATATCCTTCCCGTCATGATATCTCGAATCATATCCTAACACAATACCTCACAATGTATTGAATTTACTTTCACTTATTTATTTATTTACTTATATACAAGAAGGTACATTGGGTTTGTGAGGATACATAGCATGGTGTTTACATTCTTGTAAAGCCACTAGTAAGCGCAGTGTTTCGGGCAGGTCCTTAATCTAACATAATTTTAACACTTTAGTGCGCGCGGCACTCGCCAAAAAAAAAAAAAAGCGGGTGGTGCGCGCGGCATTCTGGGCGCTCAAGCGTAAACACAAAAAAATTTATAATCTTTTCACGCTCCTAACATGAATTCTCGAGCTACATTTTTCATTTTGGTATCAATGCGTTGGCAATAAAATTATCTACAAGATCATATGCATAAAATGTCACCCAAGCATTTGCTATCCCACCACGAAGTAAATAAACACGAAGATGACTCGCCGTGACACCCAAACAGGATTTAAATGTTCATACTCTTTCGTTTGTTGCCAGCCTTAGTGTCATCCTACAGCGCTTATTTTGATATCACTGAACTCGCAATAAAATTCCCCACCCAGACATATGCCTATCAATGTCTAATTATGTTCCGCACGAGTGTGGGAACTGGGCGAAGCGTTAGCCGTGATTTCAGCAGCGACGACACTGTTGTGATGCAGCGCTTTGAAAGTTTATACTTATTTCACTGTCATGACATTATTTCTCGGGCTACATATTTCATTTTTATAGCAATGTGTTCGCAATAGAAAGTTCTATAAGAACATGGGTAGAATTGGCCAACAGAGCATAAAATAAATTTGCGGCGAATAAAATCTTATGCGTGTTTGTACCCGTGAGCGTAAAAAGTTTTTACTTTGCTCATGTTTTTTCAAGTTTATACTTGATTCACTCCGTTTTTTTTTTGTTTGTATAGTGTTCGGAATAAAATTCTCTACACAGACATATGCATATAAATGTAGAATCATGATCGCGGCCAACACAAGAGCGTGTGGAGTGCGCGATTACCCTCGTTGTGTCACCAATTCAATAGTCTCTCCTCTAAGTTACAATACATTGCCGTTTTCTCAAATAGGCACAGTGCCTATTAGAGAAAACAAAAATTTAATGGCAAACATATTCATACAAACCCCAAGTCGATCGAGTAGTAAATACCCAATATAACACGGTCCGTAAATTTACATCGTGATCCGACAAGCGGTTAAGCAAAACGCCCGTAATTCCAAGTGGAAAATCCAGGATAGTGTTAAGTTGTTAAATTCTAGCAGAATTTATAAAATGATAACAGGTACATTGCAAGAAAAAAAATGAGATGAGAGAGATTAGTAGGTATATTAAAGCACATTGGTAGCTCTGATTGATTGCATTGACAGCGTGATTGGTAGTTTAACAAAGATTAATAGGCACAATACAGCATATTGATAGCACATATATGACAGCAATTATCACAATGGTAAAGTTGCTTGGATTAGGTACATAAAGAATAAGAGATTGGGTAGCACTAGATACAGTGCAATTTTAAAGCACAAGGTAGGAAACTATGAAGATGAAATTAGATACTTTTTAGTTTTGTTTTTGAATGAGGCAAAAGTTGGACAGCTTTTCAATTCATTAGGGAGTGAGTTCCATAGACTAGGTCCCTTTATTTGCATAGTGTTTAGAAAGATTAAGTTTGACTCTGGGGATATCAAAGAGATATTTATTTCTGGTGGGGTGATAATGGGTCCAATTACATCTGTCCAGGGAGAGTTTCAGAGCAGGGTTTGCATTTAAGAACAGGGTTTTGTAAATGTAATTGATACAAGAGAATGTGTGGAGTGAGTTTGTTTAGCATGTTTAGGGATTTAAACAAGGGGGCTGAGTGTTGTCTGAAAGCAGTTTGTTATTATTCTGATAGCAGATTTTTGCTGGGTGATGATGGACTTGTGGTGGTATGCAGTGGTTGAACCCCATGAACAGATACCATAATTAAGATAGGGATAAATTAGTGCATAATATAGTGAGATGAAAGCAGAGTTAGGTACATAATATCTGATTTTGGAGAGTATACCAACTGTTTTAGGGACTTTCTTAGTTATGTGCTGTATGTGGGTGCTGAAGTTCAGTCTCTTGTCTAGGAATAGGCCAAGAAACTTTCCATCATTTTTATCACTGATGTTAACATTGTCTATCTGAAGCTGAATTGCATTTGTTGATTTGCTTCCAAATAAGATGTAGTAGGTCTTTTCTATGTTTAATGTTAGTTTGTTGGTTGACATCCATAAGTGGACTGCTCAGTAACGACTCAGCATCGAGTCGTCCGTTCAACAATAGAAGTCCCGGTAACGACGCAGCATTGCGTCGTCCGTTAAAAACTGTGCCTAGCATTCGCACTTGGCAGTGGGAGGGCCGCGGGTTTGGACCTTATATACCTTATATATAAAGTTGAAAAAGAGTATACACATTTTATTGTGCTTGATTAGCGCTCACGGGGGTAATGCGATGTCACTTTGTTTGCTGTGGGTGGTATGCCAGGCTTTTGGAGTTCATATGCATTTATTCCTGAAGAGAATTGAGGTGACCAAAGTGAAGAGTGTACACATTTCATTGCTCTTGCGCGCACCCGGGTAACTCGCTCTCACTTTGTTTGCTGCAGGTAGTAAGCCAGGCTTTTTGAGTTTATATGCCTTTAGTCCTGTAGAGAATTCTATTGCAAACACAATGATACCAAATTGAAAAACCTTGGACGAGATTTGAGGTAACAAAGTTAAAAAGAGTATACACTTTTCAAAATTACCGTGTGCTCCCTTGAAACGCTGAAACCCCCGAGGTAGTGCAGGGCTCGTGCGCCAAGTGTGCAAAAGTGTTTGTGTGGGGGTTGGGGTCTGAGTAGAAGAGGGTAGTATCATCAACAAACAATATAGGTTTAAGAATGTTAGAGACATTAGGCATATCATTGATGTATATAAGAAATAGGAGAGGTCCAAAGATGCTGCCCTGTGGCACTCCAACGGTTATTGGTAGAGTGGGAGAGGTTATGATGGCTACACATTGGTGTCTATCACTAAGTTAGGATTGGATATAGTCCAGGGCAAGGCCTCAGATTCCATAATGGAGCTCAAGTAGGAGGTAGTTCTGATTAACAGTATCAAAAGGCCTTTCTCAGGTCAATGAAGAGTCCAATCGGAAACTCATTTTTGTCAAGGGCTGAGTAGATTATATCAAGGAGACTAATAATTGCATCATTGGTACTCTTTTGGGAGCGGAAGCCTAACTGACAGGACTGAGTATGTCAAATTTTATGAGGTAGGAGTAGAGCTGTTTGTAGATAATTTTTTCAAATATTTTTGATAGTATGGGTAGGTTTGATATTGGTCTATAATTGTTTATGTCTGCCGGACTGCCTCTATGAACTGGTATGGCACTTATTCTCTCACCCTTATTTATTCCATTTAGATTAACACCTATGTGCACTTTGATAGTAGCCCACTAGGCTCAACTCCCACCAAATTAGCTACCAGTATGAATTTCCAGCAAGATTAATGCAGCACATGTAAACTCTTGTACATGTACTGCACTTCAGCACGTGTACAAGAGTTTAGGTTTCTTATTTTTCTGGACACATGAATCCTGTTAATTTTATCAACTTCCTACTCCTACTCCCACTGACGTAGGAAGTTCATCTCAAAATTAATTTTACACAAAGTTACAAGGGAGGATAAATTACACATCTCTCTTTGTACACAGTGATGCAACAAATCATTCACACACTTTTTATGAAATTATAGTGACCTTCAAAGATATTCACATTCATGCGAGGATTTTATATTTTATTACATGTTTAATATATAAAAAAACTATTAAAAATCGACCCAAATCTGCTCGACCTTCAGGAAGTTCAACCCGCCCTGCCATGCTCAAGCCAAATATCACCACATAAGACCACATATCCGGCAAACTTAAGGCTATACATATCTCACCTTAAAGCAACAGATAAGTGCAGGAGGGAGAGGTAATATGTGGGTGATGTAGACCTACGCGCCAGGGCCGTCTGGCCGCCCAGCTACCACACTTGACAGTCTTCTCACACCGTTCCTGGTGCCTCTTGGCCTCAATAACACACTGATACACGTAGCCACAGTCCAGGAATCCACAAGACATCATGCGTTGGCTGGCTAAGTTAGAGTTGCGGGGCGTAGGATCCATGTTCATCGCTCTGGGGAAGTGTTAGTTTGTCATCGTGGCGGCCATGTTGTAAACAGTCGCGTCACGTCGATCCTCCGCCACACCATCTAGTCCCCCCTCACCTCTCACTCTCACACACTCACTCCTCACTCTCTCACTCACCTCTCACTCACTCATCGCTCACTCATCGCTCACTCTCTCCTCTTCTCCTCATACCTTACATCAAGATATATTTTGTGAAATTAGGTGTTAGATTTGTTATTAATTTAAGTCTAACTGGGAGTTGTGTGGTGGCGGAGCACTACATAGTTGCATCAGCCGCTCCCGCCCTCACGCCCACCCTGGGCCCCCCACCCTGGGCCCCCCACCCAGGGCCCCCGCCCTTACGCCCACCCCGGGCCCCCGCCCTCACGCCCACCCCGGGCCCCCCGCCCTCACGCCCACCCCGGGCCCCCCGCCCTCACGCTCACCCCGGGCCCCCCGCCCACCCCGGGCCCCCCGCCCTCACGCCCACCCCGGGCCCCCCGCCCTCACGCTCACCCCGGGCCCCCCGCCCTCACGCTCACCCCGGGCCCCCCGCCCTCACGCTCACCCCGGGCCCCCCGCCCTCACGCCCACCCCGGGCCCCCGCCCTCACCCCGGGCCCCGGCCCTCACCCCGGGCCCCCGCCCTCACGCCCACCCCGGGCCCCCGCCCTCACGTCCACCCCGGGCCCCCGCCCCCAAGTCCACCCCGGGCCCCCGCCCCCGAGAAGCATGGGGGGGGGGGCGGACGGTGAGGGAGGAGAAGCATGGCGGGCGGTGACCAAGTTAACTCATGATTCAGGCGCTGCGCCTCATCCACTTCCTGTAAGGACATCCCCGGGACTGTCCCGGCCCGGGGAAAAATGTCAGCACATACGCATTAGTGGTCACCGAAAGTCAGCTCCAGAGACACACTATCCCGCATATGAAGCTGCCATTACCATTTGTCTTAGTGTAATTAGAGCTGAGGTCTCCTTCAAGCGCATAAGAGACATCAGAACCTGAACTGAGGTTCAGGTTCTGCATGGGCTCCACTTGCATAATATTCACAGTTACGCATTTATAAATTTATACTCTATATATCTTATCAGACCCAGCTTATCAGCGTAAATGTGTGCGGTGTGTCACGTACACTACTCACCTATAATAATAATAGTAATAATAATAATAATAATTTATTTGCAAGAAGATACAATGGGTTGTTGAGATTACATTATATTGGTATTTTTACATTCATGTAAAGCCACTAGAAAAATTTAGTTTGAAATTGTAGTTTACTGTAAAAAAATAAAACTGTCGATGTGATGTCCACATCCTCACGGCCAAAGTAAGTGGAATTTGACATTTATTTTTACATATACATGTTAAGGGAAGAGAATTCATAATTTTCATAAGAAAAAATAATTTTTTGGGAACACTGGATTTCATGCGCACATGCATTTCACAATAAACTCAGCGCATCACAATAGTTAATGGTTATCTAGACATGGTGCTAAGATAAACCTGTCTGTTTGCCCTGCATATTTGTCGGCTTCACCCTTAGCTCTTTGTTTTGATGTTTTACATTATCTTTCAGTTCGTATTTCTAATGTTTCTCCCCGTATTGTTCCTTGCCCCCGTGGAGTCCCCATTCCAAAGCTTTGTACATCCTTGACCCACATCACTAAAGCTTTTATCCCTCCTACGGTTCTGAAACTTTTTTTTTCTTGAGCACTTTTCTTCGCACTCCCGCTCCGTTTCCATCTTCACCGATGGGTCTAATTCTGTGAACGGTGTAGGCAACTCTTGTTTTTCCTGACCGCACTTATATGTCGCCTCCCTTCGGAGACTAACATCTTCACAGAGGAACTTTATGCTATTCTCTATGCTTTCCATCTCCTGCTTTCTCGTCAATCCTCCTTTGTGGTTGTAGTTGACTCTCGTAGTGCCCTCATGGCTCTCGGGGCCTTTAATTCTGTCCAGCCTCTGGTCGTCGAGATTCAACATTGGCCGTTTCTTATTTCTAGTAAATTTAAATCCGTAGAATTTTGCTGGGTTCCCAGCCATATTGATGTTTCTTTAAATGAGCGTGCGGATGCTGCCGATAGAGAAGCTATCCGTTCTTGTCCCATCTCCCATAAAGTTATTCCTTATTCTGACTTTTACCCAGTTATTCATTCCTCCATCCTTGTCTGTTGGCAGGGCTGTTGGTCTTCTGTTGTTGGTAACAAACTGTGTACTCTTAAGCGTTGTGTCCCCGTGGTCTTCCTCCTACCACCGTAACAGGCAGTGGGAAACGGTTCTAGCAATATTGCCCATACTGGCTTATCTCACGGTCACTTAATGGAGCGCCGCCCTGCTCCTTAATGTCCAAATTGCATTGTCCCTCTTACAGTCGTGCATATCTTTGTTGAATGTCCTGGGGCCGGATTCAGGAAGGTACTTACGAAGGTTTTTCCTCTTAGCTAAGAGCGAATTCCTTCTTAGCGCCTTCGTGGCGGCTAGGTCCGTATTCAAGTAGGTACCCTAAGTGGAAAAACCTTCGTAAGTTCATTCCGGGATTTAAGTGTGGTTTCGACCACTCGTAGCTTTACGTAAACTGGATATAAGTCATTTTTTCTCTACTACATAACACTGGGATCGATTTATGATATTGGAACATGACCAAAACATTATAGCCGGTCCATAGAATTACCCCAATCACCCAAATCAGGCCAAAACTACCCAAAACGTATTAGCATTACGTAAGTAATGAAGAAATATGGTATATTTACTTACTATAATGTTGGTGCTACACGTAGAACATGATCAAACCTATTTTTTCTCTGAAATAATCTAATTTCATAACGAAATGAGACGTAAATATGTGAGAGGTGACGCCATAGGAAGTCGACGGTCCAAGCGACAATTGTGTGGAGCGACTTATCCAAGAAATATGGTCGCCAGGAGAGTGTTTGCTGCCATATCAGCCTCCTGTACACAGTGATCCAGTCCTTTTCGTTCATTGAACACCGAACCCTACACGCCCTCTGATATATTGCTTAATTAACAAATATTCACAAATAAAGATTATATTTGTATATGTTATCAGAAAGGCAGATATAAAATAGTTTTTGTGAATCCATCACAGAGATTATACCTTATTAGAGAGGAAAAATATTCATACTTTAAACAAGGCTTCATGGCCGACGCTCTCCTTACCGATATGGGAACTATGACCTTCCGAAGATCAATGTTAATTTAATCTAGATATTGTAATAAACGAAGTTTTCTATGTCATCATAAAGACATAAATATAAGCTGCATGTTAATACTTTGGCATAAATATAACTGAATTGAAAGTCCGGACACATGAATAGTCGCATTAGGTGAAAGGAAATGTACCCAACCATTTCCATTTACCCAACCAGTTTGTGCACCCTATACTCATCCTCTGTGCGGTAATTTATTGTGCATCCCATACTCATCTTGTTACCAGTAGTTTGTGCAACCCATACTCATCCTGTGACCCGTAATTTATTGTGCATCCCATACTCATCCTGTTACCGGTAGTTTGTGCAGCCCATACCCATCCTGTGACCTGTAATTTATTGTGCAACCCATACTTATCCTGTGACCTGTAGTTTATTGTGCAGCTAATACTCATTCTGTGAGTCATAGGACATTGCGCAACCCTTTCTCATCGTGTGAATCTTTGTTTACTTTGCTCTCCATATTCATCCTCTGCGCGATAGTTTCTTGTGCAACCCATACCCATGATGTGAGTGGTAGTTTATTGTGTACCCTATATTCATCCTGTGAGTATAGGGTTCACAATTCTTGTTTGGATTCTTGTAATGTTATTTGTCTATTTGTAGTCACAGTATTTGTGCGCCCCTTGAGGGACTTGAATTAGAGGGGGGTTGAAATAGCCTAAGCTACTCTATACCCTTTGAGATTTATTTATTGCTTATCTCAATAAACATACTTGAACTTGAACTTGGGTACACAATGAGTTCATTTGTACTCCATACTCATCATCAAGAAGTGTATTTTACCAGCATTGTAATATAAATTAAGAATAAAAGCTTAACTGGATTACAGACCCATAATCAAAATAAGAGTCATCACTAATTATCATGACAAATTCTCTAGGCTACACTTCCGCCTTCGACAAGCTGCCGCCGGATGTGGGTATAGTTTATTGTACACCCCCGCACCCCCAGTCCTGGAAGGGCGGGCATTGGGATGTGGACATGTGTACCATTATTCCCCCCCCCCCCCACACACACACACTCGATCCTCTCCTGTTAATAATAATAAAAATTAAAAATAATAACGTTAATAAATATTATAATTAAAACACTTACTGTAATACCCTAGTGCTTGAATGAAGGTGAAGGAAAGACCCAATAAATGTGTAAGTGTATTAAAAACCAAATTTTCGTTGGGTGAGCTGGCAGGTGAGCACCACTTGCCAGCTCACCCAGTAATGAACATCACCTGCACACTGCACCGAACCACTTGCCAGCAGGTGCAGAAGTACGATGGAGAGAGCAAAGTATACCATATTTCAAGTATAATATTAAAGATATATTTAGGATTTAATGTTTTCGTATAAAGTTTCAATAATACCTTTATTTGATTTTTTTGTATTATTTTCTACCACAGACGTGGCCACACATTAACAATGCTAACCATCATATATACATTTTCTTCAGTCCGCCATGGACTCTAACCCTTTCCACTACCGCCCACAAGATGGGTATAGGGTGCATAATATAAGAACTAAACTAACTCCATTGATAGGGTTAGAGATTTGTTAAACATATAGTTCAGGGATTTATTGAACAATCAACCACATAAGGTGATTGTAGTGTTTTTAAAATGCTAGGCTAAGCTACATACGTAAATACATAAATACACAGATTTACGTATGCCCTACATAAAGTGTTCGATGTGTCTTTTACATAGTGTCATTAACGTGCATTTACAAAGGTGAAATTGAATTCTGAACACATACATACACATATATTTGTCTCTTTTACTCTGACAAGGTGAGATAACTGATAGAGAAACTAGTGTGCAATTAAGCACTTAATCACTGAAGGTGATTAAGGTGCTTTCACAAGCTCAGGTTATAGAGTTACATCACATACATTCATTGTATAATTGATACGTTACATCGTCAATCTAGGGTACAAGTTCAATATATCATCAAGTGTTCCAGTACTCAAATAGTAATTACACAGTTTAGCATAGCGCTTCATTCATGTATGTAAGAGAGAAGATTGTTCAAATATATTACATGCACATCCGGTACATCGTCCACCTTCTTCTACAGAACCGTCGGTATAGCACTGATACACATCGTTACCCATACTCTGAGTACTTTCAGTGATGCTTCACAGTGTTAACTGTTTTAATAATGTAGAGTGTACATTATCTTTCTTGGGTGCATTTACAAAATCAACTGCTAGATCCAAGTTATCCCATGGAGTAATTGGTTGATTAATCGTTAATTGAGTTGGGTACATATTTAATATTTTGATGGAGTTGGCTACCTTGTAGAACCAAAATGCATTCACGCCGAAAACTGTGCTAATAGACAAAATTATGGTAGAGATATGGGTCTATAATTATCTGAGTGTGCTTTGGGGATGGGAACAATGACACTGTCCAATCATCAGGTAATACTCCTTCACTTAAACTCATTCTGTACAACACTAAAAGTGGATTACCTGGTACTTGTGAGACTAATCTCAGTAAACTGTAAGTAATACCGTCCTCTTCAGGAGCAGTTGACTTATTTGATTGTGCTACACAGCCTTCCCGGCTTGGTGCCTTCTTTGGTAATTACTTATCAAAGGCAGCTCCATACGAGGAGCTGCCTCGTATGGGCCAATAAGTCTTTTGCAGTTACCTTCATTCTTATGTTCTTACTTACATTTACTGATCTTTATCATCATCATCATCATTTACAGAAAGAAATTAACATAAAAAGTAGTCATTTTAATACACAAAACAGAAGTAGATATTATGTAAATTATGATGCAGGATAGGATCACTATTAAGAACTTAATTATAAACCACAATATGTTTTATATCGTCAGAAATTCTGATACATACCATATATTTTCAAATATTTACAATTAAAGTATTTATTTAGGAAATAAGTATTTTAGTTACCCTAGTTAGCTCTGAGAACACACATTGTTGCAGCAAGAATTTATTCCCACTAATCTGAGCGATGCTAATGACCCATTGGACTTGTCATGAACAACAATCAACTACAGCACCATCTATATCAGAAGATATTCAAAATATTCTTGATGTCATTCAAATTGTCAATACGAGAACAGAATACATAAGAGTTAGTTTAGTGATGTCAAAGGAATCATATTGACTGACCGAGCCCCATTGTAAATATCCGTGGCTTCCTGACCATAAAGGTACCGCCGCGGATAAGGGTAAGGAGGGTACCGTCGAGGGTAAGACACCGGATGTACCCCATATACAAGCCACACTAGCTATTAGTTCATATAAGCTGACAACTTACCCAAATAAACATTACTTCCTAATTATATATATATACATATATATATATATATATATATATATATATATATATATATATATATATATATATATATATATATATATATATATATATATATATTATGTAAATTATGATGCAGGATAGGATCACTATTAAGAACTTAATTATAAACCACAATATGTTTATATATATATCCTACTCACACTCATCCTAGCACAGTAATTTATTGTGCAACCCATACCCATCCTGTTACCAATAGTTTGTGCAACCCATGCTCATCCTGTTACCTTTAGTTTATTGTGAAACCCATACTCATCCTATGAATGGTAATTTATTATGCACCTCATACTCATCCTGTGAGTCATAGGACATTGTGGAACCCTTTCTCATCGTGTGAATCTTTGTTTACTTTGCTTTCCATACTCTGCTCTCCGATAGTTTCTTGTGCAACCCATACCCATGATGTGAGTGGTAGTTTATTGTGTACCCTATACTCATCCTGTGAGTATAGGGTACACAATGAGTTCATTTGTACTCCATACTCATCAAGAAGTGTATTTTACCAGCATTGTAATATAAATTAAGAATAAAGGCATAATCTTATTATGTACCCATAATAAAAATAAGAGCCATCACACTATAATTTTCATGACAAACGGCCTAGACTCCACTTCCGCCTTCGACAAGCTGCTGCCGGAGGTGGGTATAGTTTATTGTACACCCCCGCACCCCCAGTCCTGGGAAGAGGGGCATTCGAATGTGGACATATGAACCATTACCCCCAACCCTTCCCTCTTAATAATAATTGAAACACTACACTACACACTATATGTTCATTTAATATTTCAAGTATAAGACTCAAGATATATTTAGGATTTAACGATTTAACATTGTCTCAATCATACCTTTATTGCACTTTATCATCATTATTTACAGAAAGAAATTAACATAAAAATGTAGTTAATTTTAACATACAAAACCGAATTTGAACATTGTTAATTTTGATGCAGGATCACTATTAATAAGAACTTAATTATAAACCACAATATGTTGTATATCATCAGAAATTTGGAAACATTATATATATATATATATATATATATATATATATATATATATATATATATATATATATATATATATATATATATATATAAATGGAAATTTAGCACATTTAAATAATGTTATTAAGCTTAAGAATAAATTACATAAAATTAACATAGTAAAAATGACTGGGATACAGATGGATCAGTAATCACATTACAAGTCCAATTATTTCCTAACTGAAGTCTGTAACGCACTATCATGTCATATTTCATAATACAAATTAGGTAAGAGATATGCAATATCAACACAAAATCGTCAGCTACTATTTCCAAAACACATTTATTATATAGCATTAAACTGCTCTTTCACTTCGGGGGCGCTTACGCTGATATGGTTTTTTATCCAATTTATCCAATTCCAATTTATCTTAAGTTCCGACTCAGCGACGAGCCATGAACAACAAGAGCCTTTGACCCAGTTTCCGCCAAGGTTATAAATTAACGGTCGTAATGTAAACCGAAAATATAAATGATACATACATTGATTTCAGTACTGTAATATACCAGTTATTGGAGAGTTGAGAAGCGGGACCAAGAAATGCAGAATCTCAATAACCGAAAGAACAATTAGGTTGTACTGAAATTAACGTGGTGATTTATATAGTCTGTAAACAAGTACTATATCTATAAAATATAAAACTTATTTTAATTATCCTGCACTTCAAGAGACCACAAGCATTCTTACTCTCATTTATTTTTGTAGCAGAAATGTTTTGTCTATATTTATTTTATGGAAATTAGTGGTGTTTGAGCAAGCTAATCAACGTCAAAAATGTTTACGTTGTTGTTCTTCATCTGTAGTACTGAGCTCTACACATATGGGTAGCTTTGCCGCAGGCTGTTTACTGCTCTGAGAAATAAACATAAATCATCATGCCTGGAGCCCGCGGTGCCCGGCGCCTTGCTGTGGGAAGTCAGAGATGTTTATGATTCTGGTCTAGGAATACCGTGGGATTTCACCAAAATGTGTTGTATACAATGAAATGATTATACATTGCTATGTTGTGAACATTGTATACAGTACCTCAAGATATAAATCCCAAACCACTTAACTAGCTACCAGATACCTAATTAATTCCCTACTCTCTGTAAATGTCTTCCTGGTGTGTGTGTGTGTGTGTGTGTGTGTGTGTGTGTGTGTGTGTGTGTGTGTGTGTGTGTGTGTGTGTGTGTGTGTGTGTGTGTGTGCGCGTGTGTGTGTGCGTGCGTGTGTGTGTGTGCGTGTGTGTGCGTGCGTGTGTGTGCGTGTGTGTGTGTGTGTGTGTGTGTGTGTGTGTGTGTGTGTGTGTGTGTGTGTGTGTGTGTGTGTGTGTGTGTGTGTGTGTGTGTGTGTATACACCCACATATGTGTTGTATGTGGGTGCTGAAGTTCAGTCTCTTGTCTATGTATAGGTCAAGGAACTTTCCTTAATCATTATTGCTAATGTTAACATTGTGTATCTGAAGTTGAATTTGGTTTCAGGATTTACTTTCGAACAAAAATAGTAGTTGGTCTTTTTTATGTTTGATGTGAGTTTGTTAGTTTACATCCATGAGTGGACTTTTTAAATCTATTATTTTCATTATTATATAGTGCGTTTGGGTTGGGGTCTGAATAGAGGAAGGTAGCATCGTCAGCACTTATGTTTACACTTATTGGAAGTATCCAAGTATCAACTAAAGTATCTTCACACTTGACTTAAACTTTAGTAGCTATTTTCTGGACCATTCCTCAAGTTTCGGAGGTCAACGAAGATGGAATTCACATGAAATGGCTTATGTTACCATCACTAATAATGTTGTGTTTTCTGTCTAGCTTCAGACACGGTTATGTTACAATTGTGTCTTAAAGAGTTGCGCGCAATTAAGCATGATAGAAATCACTTACAATTAATGCAGGATGGTAGAAAATCACTTACAATTAATGCATCAAGTTTGGAGACTTGAATTGAAATTGAAATTGAAATAAGTTTATTGAGGTAAAATACACACAAATGGATGAGGTAGCTCAAGCTATTCTCACCCCGTTCAGTATATCGTGTTAATACATACATAGACACACACACTTGTACACATTTTAGTGTAACAAGCAAGGCAAATAGTTCTGTCTGATGGGTAGAGGCAACTGCACTTGCAGCTGCACCCGTGTGGCGGTGTAGGAAACCATCAATGTATATGATTTGAGAGAGAGAGAGAGAGAGAATGATCTGTGGACAGAGCATCAATATGGCGTAAGGTATTGGGCTTTGCCTCAAGATGAAGCATAATAAAGAACCCGAATATCAGGAGAAAAAATTACATTAAAAACTGTCCACATGATACATATATATAATCATGTTTTAAACATTTTAATTGTATTATTTGCATATATATATATATAATTAGGAAGTAATGTTTATCTGGGTAAGTTGTCAGCTTTTATGAACTAATAGCTAGTGCGGCTTGTATATGGGGTACATCCGGTCTCTTACCCTCGACTGCGGCGGTAACTTTATGGTCAAGAAGCCAAAAATATTTATAGTTCAAGTTCAAGTATGTTTATTGAGACAAGAAAAAAATACATCTCAAAGGGATAGAGTAACTTAGGCTATTTCTACCCCCTCTACTTCAAGTCCCTCAAGGGGCGCACAAATTCAGTAAGTACAAATAGACAATTAACATTACAAGAATCCCATTTAACATTGCAGGTTAATATAGTAAGTACAGCATACAATTGTTACACTCTTGGGGCAAAATTTTTGTAGCTCCTAAGTATACTGTCTATCATACCATTATCACACATACAAACAATTTGATGTGGTACATTACTTATTTCCTTATTTCTATAGTTATCAATAAGTTGACACTATAATACATAATGTTCTAAGGTGTGGGCGTGCGGCATACTACATAATTTACACTCCTTATCTTTTTCACTGACATCAACTCCGTATTGCCAGATATATTTGTATCCTAATCTTAATCTCATGTAAATTGAATCCTTCCAAGTTGACTTTCCTTTATCATAGGTGAAGGACGAGTTTGTATTTATTACTGAATAATTCTTAAGTGTGTTACTACTATCCACTATTGCCATTCTTTTTATCATTTCTTCATCTTCATTTCCTCTTATTATTCCTCTTACATCTGTCTTCATTCTGAAATAAAAACCTTTGACGTTACTTTGCATATATGTACATTAATTATAAAATTGATTGGCTTGTGTGCAGGCCTTCACACTCCCTGAGCGAGCCATCAAGTAACTATAAAAAGGCATATATCTTCACTTTCACTTCAGTTATATTTATACCAAAGTATTAACATGCAGCTTATATGTCTTTCTGATGACATAAAAAACTTCGTTTTTTATAATATATAGATTCAATTAACATTGATTTTCAAAAGGTCATAGTTCCCATCGAAAGGGAGAGCGTCGGCCAAGAAGCCTTGTTTAAAATATGAATATTTTTCCTCTCTAATAAGGTATAATCTCTGTGATGCATTAACACAAACTATTTTATATCTGCCTTTCTGATAACATATATAAATATAATCTTTATTTGTGAATATTTGTTAATTAAGCAATATATCAGAGAGCGTGTAGGGTTCGGTGTTCTATGAACGAAAAGGACTGGAGTAGTTTAAATAGCTAACGCATACCAACGAATAACGCTAGTATCTATATAACAAATTTATTGTCATGTGGAATTGATTTAACTTCCAGACACTTTTTTTTAATAAATATTAAATATTTTGTGGCTGTTTATGAAAAATATTATTATAAATACACATTCTACTTGTTAATATTACCAATTAAATTTGCGACAATTTGAGCCATGAAATACGACGACTGGATCACTGTGTACAGGAGGCTGTTATGGCAGCAAACACTCTCCAGGCGACCATATATCTTGGATAAGTCGCTCCACACAATTGTCGCTTGGACCGTCGACTTCCTATGGCGTCACCTCTCACATATTTACGTCTCATTTCGTTATGAAATTAGATTATTTCAGAGAAAAAATAGGTTTGATCATGTTCTACGTGTAGCACCAACATTATAGTAAGTAAATATACCATATTCCTTCATTACTTACGTAATGCTAATACGTTTTGGGTAGTTTTGGCCTGATTTGGGATGATTGGGGTAATTCTATGGACCCATTATAGCTGGTGAATCTAGTGAAGAGGAATCCTTCGTGTTAGTTATATATGCATTCTCTGCTTGAAACTTGAAGTAAATATGTGTTTGATGATAGTAGAATTAGTTTTATAATAGCAAGATATTATACCAGTAGTTATTAAGTAAATAAACACTGGTGAACATGAAATATGAGAGAAGGTGATGAGCCCTGCCTGATGGGATCATTTACTATCACCAAATGCCCCTGTTCACCTAGTAGTAAGGGTGTACCTTAGCTATACATACCCATTTCTAATTTATTTAGTTTGGTTTTATTTTGAAATTAAATCTGGGTGAGACATAAAATAAAAATATGCTGCACAAATGATGTTAGGTAAGGAGAAGGGTAAAAATGTCACAAACTTTATTCATTGAATATTTAAAGCTATAATTATGACTATATACTGTAGATTATTAAAAAAGAGAGAGGGAAGTAGGGGTCCAAAACCTCTTCCTGTTATACAATTTGGGTGTGGAACAAGTAATTATCAAAAGAAGGCACCATGCCGGGAAGGCTATGTAGCAGTAAGGCAGTGAGGTGTGGCAGCTACTTATTTGAGAAATGCTTATTTTATTTACCTTATAAGCTGAGGCAACTTATTTTATTTGAGGAATACTCAGCTGATTCCTCTACATTTAGCATGGAACAAATTTGTGTCCAAGACCTCTTCCTGTTACTCAATTTGGCTGTGTGTAACCAAACTAGAAGTGCTCTACAAATCAAGGGACCCAGAATGTGGAATGACCTCACGAATCATGTCAAAGGCTGTACCTCTCTCAGATTCAGATGTTTATTCAGGTAAGGTATATACATACAAGTGATGTTACATTAATGGATTGATATATAGATAGAGCTAGTACATACAATGCCTAAAGCCACTATTACGCAATGCGTTTCGGGCAAGAAAAACATTAATATCAAGAACCTAATACTAATTGAGCATAAAGAATAAAAGATGTTGAGAACAAATACAAATAAAGATAAAAAAAAAAGGGGGAACATGACTGAAAAAGCAGCACAAATACAATAGGTTGACAAACAGTGTTGATTAAAAAAAAAAGAAAAAAAAAAGAAAATAAAAAGAAAATAACAGACATGGGTTGACAATAGAGGAGTGAGGTAGATTACAGGGAATTTATTAGGTAGTGTTTAGTTTTTATCTTAAACTGGTTGAGAGAGGTACAGAGGTACTCTCAACCAGTTTAAGAGTTAAACCAAGTACTGCCTAATTAACTCCATGTAACCTAACTTACCTCCTAAATGTCAACCCATGTCTTGCTATTTTTTAAACAACGCTGTTCACCAACATGTGCAATTGCTGAGTTATGCTATGCTAACCCCCCTTTTTGTATTTTTTATTCCTTCTTTCAACACAATTTATACCTAATCCCGATTACTAAGTTTTAGTCTGTGTTTTTTCCCCCACACCTTGCCCGAAATGCTATGAGTATTAGTGGCTTTAGGTATTGTATGTACTAGCTCTGTCTATAAATCCAACATTATGTTTGTAAATCAACTGTATGTACTTTTCCTGAATAAAATGTATTTATTATTTATTTTTTAATCAGTAAGTATTAAAAGAAGGCACCAAGCTGGGAAGGCTATGTAGCACCATTGTGTGTAACAATAAACCAAATTTTTTTTAACAAATAATGCACCTGTATGGTAAAACAAATCCTGTCAGCTGTAAAAATATTGATGCAGTTATTTAAATGAAAAATATAATGAAAGAAATATTACTGGTTTATTTTTATCCTATCTTTTTGTACTGTACAGTATATCCAAGGAAGTGAAAAATTGAGACATAATACACAATTTAATGAATGATTAGCATGGATTAGCAGTTCAAAAGAAATATGACTTGTATTACATATCAACATGAGATCTTAATGATCCATGGTCAACATGATTTAATAAGGATAATACAGTACTGTATTTGTAATAATACAAACTATAATTTAAAATTTTTATTACTGATTTTTTTATTAAGAAGATTAGGTATACACAGCAATGTGCTGCTACCCTATTCTATATGGAATATTACACAGTGTAGATAAAAAACTAGCTATAAGTTTATCTAATACTCCCATCTCACAGGATGGTTAGACATACTGTACATGGAATCAATTTAGAAAATACCAGCCTCAATACAAAAAACAAATCAACTCTGACTAAACAACTCTAAGCAATTTTCACAAGAGGTAAGCACTGAATCATGGAAACATTATATTATAATTACTCTTACCAGTTTCTACAAAACTCCTCTCAAACAATGTATTTTTAAACATGTTTAGGTATACACAGCAATGTGCTGCTTCCCTATTCTGTCTAAAGGACCACACAGTGTAGATCAAAAACCAGCTACAAGCTCACCTCACAGGATGGCCAGTCATACATGGAATTAGGAGAGAACAAAATACTTAATGCTGATCTATTAGCCTCCACTGGCAAAATCTGGGTGCAGCACAAGAATATCTTCCAATATTACTGAGTGTATGAAGTAATTACAGAGCTCAAAATACCTCATACCATTTGGTATGAAGTCACTGATAACAGGACAATCACAGATATAGTGTTGGAGAGTATGTTCTCTCAAGTAGGACTGAAAACAGATGTTTTTTCCACCAAGAGGGCTATAAACCCATGGAACCGCCTACCCGCTGAAGCCGTAAATGCCAAATTCCAGCTAAAAAATATAATTAAGACAATTGGCGGGCCCTTCAACAAGCCGCCGGCTTTCTGTCCTCTTCGAGGTCACTAGATAGTTAGTGGCCCTTGGGTAAATTCAGTAAATATATACAATAATTGTCAGCGCATCTTCCGAGCAACAAGGACAGCTACACAGTATCTCTTAGAATTACGTAGGTAAACAACAAATGTAACATATTTGTTTACTACAATGTCGGTGCTGGCTGTAGAAGTTGAAAAAACATTGTTTTACTTCGAAATATACTAATTTTATAAGAAAATTCGACGTAAATAGGAGGCAGTAGAGCTGCGATAAGCCAGCGCTAAATCTTCAATATGAAGAATGTTGCTGCTCTCTGATTGGCCAAACGAAACACAGTAGTGACCTCTATCGGCACGCAGGTGAACCAACAATTTTTCTTCCTAAGTATACCTTATTGAATAGCACCTAAGCATCTTCTTAGGGCGCACTTAGGAACCTTCGTAGCAAACCCACTTACGAAGAAATACACAGAGCTTCCTGAATCTAGGTCCTGACTTCCAGGGCGAGCGTGTGTCTTGCTTTCCGACCGTCCCTCGCGGTCACTTGTTCCTGGATAGAATTCTTGGTGAATCGGATATTTTTGATATCGTTTGCCATATGCGTTTAAGAACATAAGAACAAAGGTAACTGCAGAAGGCCTATTGGCCCATACGAGGCAGCTCCTATCTATAACCACCCAATCCCACTCATATACTTGTCCAACCCGCGCTTGAAACAAGCGTTTCTGTTCTCGTATTGGCATCCTTGGTGATATTTAGCGCCCTCTGGTTATTTCGCGCATTTGATGGTGCTACATAGCCTATCCGGTTTGGTGCCGTCTTTTGATAATTACTTGCTTGATGTTTTACACTGCATGGGCTTGCCCAGACCCTACTCTTGTAGCACATCTAGACTTGCCATGTGTACCCTCATTTTGTGCTTTACCTGCATCGAGGGTCCTGCTTATTAAAATTTGTAGAGCCCTAACCTTTATGGTGAAAGTTTCTTTTCCACTTTTGTAGATTGGAACTGTTAGCCTTTTTCCACACATCAGCTACAACTCCTGTACACAGGGATGCCTGAAAAATCAGTTGAAATGGAATGATGAGCACAGGTGCACATTCTCTTAGAACCCATGGTGAAACTCCATTTGGACCATCTGCTTTGTTCTTACTTAGCTCCTTGAGGATTTTTTCCACTCCTCCTCTAGACACTGTGCTCTATCTTGTTCTCTGGAATTCTTATTGTGTCTGATTCCCTGAAGATTTCATTTTATACAAACATACATTGGAACTTTTCGTTTAATGTTTCACACATTTACACATTTCTTTTTCATTTTCTGTGAATGTTTCCCATTTTCAACCTCTGAATGTTATTCTTTACCTGCAATTTGTTGTTTATGAATTTATAGAATAGGCCTGGTTATGTTTTCCATTTGTCTGTGATCCCTTTTTTTTTTTAATTTCTGCCTCTCTCCTCACTGCCATGTACTGTAGTTGTTTCTCGCATCTTTGTATCGCTAGTATGTGTGAGGGTTTGGCCTCTTCCTATATTGATTCCATTTTTGTGTCTTTTGGTCTCTGCTCCTCTCGCAATTTCTGTTGAACCAATCCTGTTTCCTAGTTCTGCATCTCTGCTTTGGTATAAATTTTGTTGTGCCTTTATCATATATTTCACAAAACTTGACATATATCTCATTTACTTCATGTCCTAACAGCAAGTCTTTCCAGTCAAATTCTTTAAAGAAATGTATGTGTTCACCATAGCGAACCACAAACCTGGTATAGTAAGTGCAGACAATAGCAGGTGGCCACACACATTCGGCAGACGACTCTACAGCCCTCCCACCCTCTACATTACTCCTCGGACAGCACAGCACAAATTATCACAACAATCCTGCTATTATCAGAAACCTGGTAATTTTTATCACATGGATCTTCTGTAATACTATCAGTGCTAAATAATACCAGTTATGTATAAATTTTTTAAATTTTTTGGCGATGCTGTTGTCACAAGCTGAACAGCAATGCTGTTAGCTCATGCTGCATGTGCCAGCCTTGGTGGCTCACTCAGTATTGAGGCTTTCACACCCAGGAATGTTGCCCATGATTTTTTAAAAAGTGGCGTCTGTTTACAAGAGCCCGGAGGAAGTACTCCAAAACCAACCCGTTCTCGCAAATTTAATAAGTCAATATTGACTTATTAAATATGTGCATAGGTGACATACTTAACATAATAGATACCCTTAAAAAGATTCATAGAAAACACCGACCTTACCTAACCTACTTAGTATGTTAAGATAAGCATCTTATTGCTTCGTAATTACAATTATTACCTAACCTATAATAGGTATAGATTAAGTAATAATTGTAATTACGAAGCAATAAGATGCTTATTTTAAGATACTAACAAGGTTAGGTAAGGTTGGTGTTTTCTATGAATCTTTTTAAGGGTATCTATTATGTTTAGTATATCACCTATGCACGTAGTTAATAAGTCAATATTGACTTTACGAATTTGCGAGAACGGGTTGCCAAAACACATATGCCCGGTACATATATGTTTTGGAGTAAGCCCGGTACTCCAAAACATATATGAAAGGGTGTGCACTTTCACTTCAGTTACTCAAAAAGTCCTATAAAGTGTTGCGCAGTTTAATTGTTAAATGAGGGTGTGGATGCTGCCGCAAAGGAGTTTATCCGCACTTGTCCCAATTCTCGCAAAGGTGTTCCTTATTTGGACTTCTACCCAGTTATTCATTCCTCGTCCATGCCCGTTGGCAGGATCGCTGGTCTTCTGTTATTGGTAACAAGCTGCATGTGTGTTCCCATGGCCTTCCTCCTACCACCATAACCAGTGTTGGGAAGCGGCTCTGGTGAGGTTACGTATTGGCCATATCTGTTTAACTCATGGGCACTTAATGGAGCATCGCCTTGCTCCTTATTGTCTAAACTGCATTGTTCCTTTTACGGTCATGCATATTCTTGTTGAATGTCCTGACTTCTAGGAAGTACATGTGTCTTGCTTTCCAACTGTCCCTCGTGATCACCTGTCTCTTGATAGAATCCTTGGTGAATCTGATACCTTTGATGTTGTTCGACGTATGGGCTTTTGTTCTCGTATTGGCATCCTTAGTGATATTTAGCACCTTTTGAATATCCCGCACATTTGATGGTGCTACATAGCCTCCCTGGTTTGGTGCCTTCTTTTGATAATTACTTAATTCTGGTTACTGACACAGTACATGACATGTGATCACTTCTGGCTGCTTTCTTCCATGTTATGTATTCATTTTGTCCTCCATTTAAAACAGTCACTTGTGGAAATTTTCTCCATATTATAATAGCTTATAAATAATTAGCTTCTAATACAAAAGAAAATGTTACAAGGAAAAATCACAAGATAATTGCTTGTAGACCTTTATATACTGAATTATTCTTACACATCATAAAATCTGAAAATAACTTCAATATTTTCTTGTTGAACACTATTTTCTGACTAATATGGCAGATACTTATTTTACATTTACAATACCAATAGTTTGTTTTTCATTTCATGAAGTGACTTATCAAGTATTCAGTCATAAAAGTACAGAGAGCTATTAATTAAAATCCTATGAAACTTAGTACATATATTACTCTCATACATGTTTCAAAAATTAAGCACTAATGAGATGGCACATAAATATAAAAAAATATTTGGTGTCATTAAAACTTCTCAATACTGCTCTGAAAAGTCAACAGTTCCAGTAACAATTTCCCTATAGTTCTAAAATTGACGATGTTATGATATTTAAAGATAACCCTCGACCACTGCATTTTGCCTAAATGGTTAGTGTTTGCAAAGATTTTGCATTAGTAAACCTGCTGGATAAACAGATCTGGCATTTTTGGCAAATACTTGATGTGCAGTTCTACACAGAGAACAAACATAAAATGCAAATTTCTTGTGATTATATCTAAGGTTACTGCATGATGAAGGGTTATAACGTGACGTGAAAGCACAGGTGGGTGATGTGAATTATATCAACTAAATATAAAATTTATGTCTACTGATACCTATGAATGAAATGTGAGTATAAAGTAAGAGACTTGGTAAGTTGGTGATCTAATCAATAATTACCTCTCTTCAACTACCATACTAACGTGGGTTTTGGGAATCCCTGAAAGAACAGTTGTCAGGAATCTATCAATCTTATTACAGTACTGTTAAAGTACTGTAACCACTCGATTATCCTGGATTCGAACATCCGGAAAATGCCTTTATACTGCCAAAATCGTGACCGGATAAAGTTCTCAATATCTGGCCAAAATGGCCATGGGAGCCGGTAGCCGGATAAAAAATCGGAGCCGGTTAACTTGCTGCCGGTTACACTATCCAGACAATCGGCCAGATAATCATTGAATTGTCCGGATATGAAAGCCATGGGGCGGGCTGTACCATATTAATCCCGTTTGGCTGTGGCTCGAGGTGCATGGTGGAGGAGGGGGGTGGGGGTGGGTGGTGTCGGGGGAGAGGGGAGCGTTGGGTGGGACCACCTTGGGGGATAAGGGGGATGTGGAGGGGCCTATACACTACAGTACAGGAATTACCATTAATTTTAAAACAATTCATCATAGCCAAAATCAAAAGAAATACTAGTAATTATGTAATAGAAAATACAAGTTTCCTAAAAACAATTTGCACAGGCTGAAGTGTCCTTCAAAAATAGTTATTTTTTTCCTGCTTATTTTCAATTTTTTCATTGAATTGTCCGGATATGAAAGCCATGGGGCGGGCTGTACCATATTAATCCCGTTTGGCTGTGGCTCGAGGTGCATGGTGGAGGAGGGGGGTGGGGGTGGGTGGTGTCGGGGGAGAGGGGAGCGTTGGGTGGGACCACCTTGGGGGATAAGGGGGATGTGGAGGGGCCTATACACTACAGTACAGGAATTACCATTAATTTTAAAACAATTCATCATAGCCAAAATCAAAAGAAATACTAGTAATTATGTAATAGAAAATACAAGTTTCCTAAAAACAATTTGCACAGGCTGAAGTGTCCTTCAAAAATAGTTATTTTTTTCCTGCTGGCGGCCTATGTAATGTACCTCCTCCCTGTCCCAACTGGACCCGTCCAAGCCTGGTCAAGTCATGTGCTCTTGACCCTTGTGTTATACCACAGTGCTGTGCCATTAGCGAAATATTTTTTTAATTACTTTTTTATTTTGATAGTAGATTTGAACATTTTTGGCCAAGACTATGTCTGGTAGCAGCATCAATCGTTCTGCAGGTGTTAAGAGGAAGAAGGTTGTCCTAACAATTAAGGACAAGTTACGTGTTATACAACTTTGTGAAAATGGCCGGTCGACTTCCAAGTGTTGCCAAGGAATTTAATATAGGCACTAGTACTGTTTCTGATATAAGGAAACATAAAGAGAAATTTCTGAAATACATTTCAACCTGTGAAAGTGAAGGTGCAAGCACTAGCAGAGGGTGTGGTAGAAAAACTATGAAAACTTCAATGCATGTACAGTTGGACGAGGCTGTGTACAAGTGGTTTGCTCAGCACTGCACAGCTGGCGTCACAATTCACGGCCCAGAAATGCAAAATGCTGCAAGCAGGTTTGCAGCAAGCCTTGGAATAAAGGATTTTAAATCCAGTGAAGGGTGGGTTGCAAGGTTCAAAGGTAGGCACAATATTGTGAAGAGGAAAATTGTCAGTGAAAAATTGAGTGCAGATGAAAGCAGTGCAGAACCATTTAAACAGAAATTAAGAGCATACATTTTGTCAAATAATTTATATTCTTACCAAATTTATAATGCTGATGAAACTGGACTGTATTGGAAGGGTTTACCAGAAAAAAATCTAGCAATGAGGAGTGAGGGTTGTGTGCCAGGCCGTAAGGTCAACAAGGACAGGCTGTCGGCCATGATGTTTGCAAATGCCGACAGCACAGACAGAATCACGTGTGCAATTGTTGGCAAATCAAAGAAACCAAGAGTCTTGCAACATTGCTCGGACAGACTGCCAGTGAAATATTATAACCCACAAAATGCATGGTTTACACAGGAGATCTTCCTGTCTTGGTTTCATGACGTGTTCTGCAGGGAAGTTCGTGCCACAATCAAGTTAAGAAACTCAAAGTAAGGCCAAGCGAAATTCGGGCTTTGCTGATGCTTGATAATGCGCCTGCCCACCTCAAAATTGACATGTTAACCTCACATGATATCAAGATAACGTGTATGGCACTTCCTCCTAATACAACCTCTCTCATCCAGCCTATGGATCAGGGAGTTATTTGTGCCACGAAGAGGTTGTACACGAAAAAGATGCTGAATGAAGTTTTGGTGGTTTTGCCTCTTTCGGAAGATATTGAACTCTGTATGGATAACAGGGCTAAAAAAAACCTTGAGAATTTGAAGAACTATACAGTCAAGAGAGCCATCTATAATTGGGCCAAGGTGTGGAGTGAAGTAAGGGAATCGACTTTGAAAAATTCCTGGAAAAAACTCCTCACGTCTACGGTCAGAAATGAGGAGTATGAAGAAATGGATTTTGAAGGATTTATAGATGAAATCCATGGAATGTTCAGAAATGCCGGCGAAAACTTAGAAAGATAGGATGTGGTTGATTGGGTTAAAAGAGATGTCAATGACCCAGGATATGGTGTGATGAGTGAAGACGAGATTCTCCAGTCTATTACTGGTGAGGTAGACGAAGAGGAGGAGGAGGATGAAGAAGGAAGTGAAGAACCAACACCAATGACCACAAAATACAGTGTACTCATGACCTATGTTGATGGATTAATAAATTTTTCATCCAACTGTGCTCATCCAGAAGATGGAAACATGTATCAGTACCTGAGGCAAACCAAAGAGCTGATCATACAACTGGCCAGTGAACACAGAGGGCAAGCTACACTTGATTCTTATATGTATGGTATGAAAATCAAGCCAAGTGCCTTCAACCAGTGAGGCGTCACAGGCAAGCCAAGCGCCTTCAACAAGTGAGGCATCACACGCAAGCCCAGAGCTTTCAACAAGTGAGGCATCACAGGCAAGCCCAGCGCCTTCGACAAGTGAGGCATCACAGGCAAGCCAAATGCCTTCAACCAGTGAGGCTTCCGCAGCTGGCAGTCAAACTAACTGCTTAATGAACTGTACAGTAATTTTAAGTGTTAATTTTAGTGTTGTGTTAGTATAGGTTACGTAAATTGTCAAGAATTTTTAACTTCAAGATGTGTGGCATCAATCAAGAAGATGAACAACAAGGTAAGTTGAGGTTTCTAGTTGAATATTTAATAATTATATGTGGCAAGGCAATTCAAATTATGTTGTTTGCAGTATAATAATAGTTGGAAATGGTTAGTTTTAGACTCAAGAGGTGAAAAAGTACCATTATCCAGAACACGTGATTATCCGGCTGGGGGTCCTTCCCATATAGTCTGGATAATCGAGTGGAGACAGTAACTCCAGATTCAACTACGTCTTAGAAATATCTGATTGCAGTCCAACCCACATAACATTAAAATCTTGGTCTGACTGGTTCATAAATACTTGTACTCCAGTACAACTATCACACAAGGTAAGAATTATCTTGTTAAAAGTCCAACAAGAAATTAGGAATTTTCATCCATCCAACTAGCACATAAAAGGAGATAAGTAATTATAAATAGAAATATGATGGTATATAATGTGAACATGGCATAAATGCTACGAGCACTCGTCTTATACGAAGTAAATGGTAACTACAACACTATACTGTAGAAGTTCGCTAATCCAGAGTCTGCTGAGAAAGAAAACAGGCTAATCCGGCCAAAATTGCCTCTGGATAATGTTACAGTACATCCCCCATCCAGGTGAAATGTCCATAGAATCTGGATGACTGGAGATTTATTTGGATACAAATACAGGCAGAGAGTTTACTGTATATGCTGGCATATAAGTCAACTTTTGAAGCCTAAAAATCTTTTCAAAACCAAGGGTTGACTTGCCGCCGAATATAAAATGTGAACCTTTACCGCCAAGAGATAAACAAGTGAAATGCCCTGCCTAACACTCGTTGTACACCACCACCAGGAAAGGAGAGTCAGGCTTCGGGCAGGCAAGCAGGAAGGTTGGTATGGTTGAGGGTATCAGGAGTGGGTGTGGGTGTACTCACCTAGTTGTACTCGTCAAGTTGTGCTTTGGCTCTTTGGTCCCACCTCTCAACCGTCAATCTATTTGTGTACAGATTCCTGAGCTTCTCGAGCTCCATTATATTTACATTTGAAATTGTGTATGGAGTCAGCCTCCACCACATCACTTTCTATTGAATTTCACTTGCTAACTACCAAAAAAACTCAATGGGACTGAAAAGTACTACTGAAAAAGTTCAATGGGACTGAAAAAGTTTGAGGGACACAAAGTTTTTTTCTAATGTCTCTGTGATTCATTTGGGTACTCAGCTTCCACCTGTGTTCCCTTGTGTGTGTACAACCATATGTGGTGGGTGTAGGTGTGGTGGGTATAAGGAGTGGGTGCAGGTGTGGTAGGTATCAGGAGTGGGTGTGGGTGTCAGGAGTAGGTATGGTGGGTTTCAGGAGTGGGTGTGGTGGGTGTCAAGAGTGGGTGTGGTGGGTGTGGTGGATGTCAGGAGTGGTTGTGGTGCATGTCAGGATTGGGTGTGGTGGATCTTTGAATGTCATGTGGGAGGTGGCACGTTTACAGTTTCTGTGCCCCATTCTGTGCCAGGTAAGTCCACTACGGGCTCACCATAGCCTGTGATACTTTGAACTCTTTGTTCCGAGTAGCTGAATCTAAAACAACAACAACATGGTGTGTGTGGAGAAGTGTGTACCAGATGCGAGTCTCGCATTAACCCTAGCAAGGGGGGGAGGGTGGCGGTCAGGGAGGGTAGATTCTCAGAAGGGTGGGAGGGTCGGAGGTGGTGCAGTTGTTGAATTATATATTTTGTCTTTTTGCCGTGGAGAGCTAGTTACGAACTAGCCCACCTTTTCACCCACCTGCTTGCCTACCCACCAACCTGCCTGTCTACCAACCCACCTGCCTGCTTGCCCACCCACCCACCTGTTCACTCACCTTCTAACTACCAAACCCATTTGCCTGCTATCCACCCACCCACCTATCAGCCAGGCAGCTAACAACCCACCCAGCCCCACACACTAATTATAATGTGTGGAAATCCAAATTATATTGATTGTGGTACAAAATTGTTTGGAAATGTTCACTTTTGGACTTCCCTGATGAAACATCCTTTGATCTGGATGAGGGGGCTCACCCGGATGGGGTCCTTCCCATATAGTCCAGATTAGCGAACTTCTACAGTAGTTGTGTTACGGTCAAGTACTGTTGCCGAGGCTTTCCTCTTGTTATACAGTGGTATGTAAATAATATTTCCTCTCAAGTTATATATTTCTATTGATCTTAAGAATATTAGTCTCATTATGCTTCAACCATGCTACAGTCTTCAGTATGGTGTTATCAGGTCTCTAGGGATATTATACATTCTGTATATGTAATAAAATGCCATTAAATATAAATACATTCTGCATTCTCTTCCTGATTTCTCAGAATAGTTACAATAAAGTTATTTACAGCTCTTGATAATATTTTCATGCTCATTGCCACTAATTTGCTTCCCATGTTTCATCACTGAGAAACATATGTATTGCTGGGAGTACAGTGCCCATCAACTTGGCAAAACAGTATTTAAGCTATTCCTGACAGCTATCAATGGTAGCATTGTCTTCTCTGGAATCTTTGCACAGATTGACCAGTTCTGTGGACATATCTTTATCTACCTTGTTACATAATAAACTAGAGATTAAGAGGTGATATTGTGCAGTATTACTAACTACTGTGGTACTCAATGAGTACACGCACAATGAAGAACCTGCCTAACAATGATTTACTGAGTTTGGGAGCTGCATACTTCCTCAATATATTTAGAATCTGTTACTAATGAGTAATTCGTTGTTCAACATAACTCTTTTGGAAAGTATAGTCTGAAATGCAGATATAAACATTGGCAATACCACCATGAGACAACATGGGTTACATTTGTCAACATAAAATGGACTATCCACTTAATGGAATCCTGTCATTCTTAGAATCCTTCTTCCTTTTACGTTCTCTACGCCTATCCCTTCTTTCTTTCTTTAGCCGTCTTCTTTCTTCGGCGCGACTCTTCCGTCGCAACCTCACTATGCCCCGGTCGGAACCCATTGTCTGTAGAACATGTCTGCCTTTTGATTCAAATAACTGGTTTCCTGTAAAGTAAAACAATTCATGTTAATGACAGGACAAAAAATGGCATGAACATTATAATCACAAGCACCAGCAGCCCATTATGAAGAGCTGGATTTTGAAAAAACCCAGCAAAGCCTTGCTATTTGTATATACCGCACAGTAGTTTATTTGCAGTTTTGGCAATTCTTTCCCCTCTAATAAGATCAAATCTCAGTGATGGATTCACACAAATTATTTTATCTCTACCTTTCTGATAATATATACAAATATAAGCTTTATTTGTGAATCTCTATTAATTAAGCAATACAAAATATCAGAGTGTGTGTAAGAGTCGGTGTACTATGAGCGAAAAAGATAGTAGTTTAACCACTGTCCTGCTCGCCTTCCAAATACAGCACCGGAAAATAAATTCTCTGGATTTTTTTTTTTTAAAGTGTCAAAAACCCTTCCCTGAGTATGGATATGTTAACAAAAATTCAAAATTGTACTTACTTTGGCCACAATGGGGTTCGTAAGTTCGCGCGTGTCGTCGTCATTCCCTGGTCGCCTGTGGTGTACGCTCCCGGTACCAGTAGGGCACCCAGCTCAAGATGCGTGAGTTGCCACGAATATATTTTTGTTCATTTTTTGCACACGGTTCCAAATAATTTTTTTTTTTTTTTTTTTGTGCCAATCCTATGTATAATGAACACATACACTATATTATGGAAGTAGAACATCTGTACTGTCCGAAGACACTGTGTTATGTGCCTAACACGTGTGCGCATATTTCCAATGTAACATGCTAATTTATGTATATTAACAATCTATTTACACACTTACAGTATCACATACTATATACACACACACACCATAAACACACTCAGAACTCCACGAGTGTGTGATATGCTGTGAAACAGCCAATGGGGCATAGCAATGGAACCTTTCACTCCACGCACCAGGTGCTGATGCATCTCCGCTTTTGTTCTCTTCGGGTAGTGTTTTTGCATACTATACAGGCACGTTTACCCTTATCCCGTGATGCTGTGCTTGGCATATACTCGAGCATGTGGACACCAAACATCTCGTTACCCCTCAGTCTGTCTGGATCTGCGTATGGCATTGTTGCATGCACCCCTGCGCGGTGAAACAGAGCCGCCCTCGCTGTACTTTACTAGCAGTTGTGACACAACAGCTAGTTCACTCCAGATGGCAGCGCAGCGACGTGATGATGTCATGCTAGTTGCTAGTTTTCATTTGGGGAGTTCTGTCCACCCGTTCAGCTTTCGATAGCAATTTTCACCATTATAGGGGTTTGTTTTGGGACACCTACATTTCTGGATGACAGACCCAGTCGATGGCAGACATAGAATGCTTCCAACCAAACGGGGTTTCTATAGGCCATTGTTCCTCGCGCCTCTCTGAGGGGGCCAGGTTCTGGCCATGGTTCCCGGTAGGCAGAACTCCATGCACTTTGACTGATGCCAGAAAACTAATTAAGCACATATCAGCCTGGATAGCTCCGGGGAGCCGATGGGGCACCCCTCAGAAAACATATGTAACTGGTATTATTTAGCAATGATAGTATTACAGAAGACCCTTGACTGTGATAAAAATGACCAGGATTCTGATATTAGCAGGATTGTTGTGATAATTAGCACTGTGCTGTATGGTGGGAGGAGTAATGCTGAGAGAGGGAGGGAGATAGCACCGTCTGCTGACTCTGTGTGGCCACCTGTTACTGTCTGCGTTCACCATACTATCTCAGTGGTTCTCTATGGGAACACAAATGTAGATACGTATATATAACATGTGTATTAGTGTAATAACAACAAAAGGATTATGTAGGAGGAGCCATTTGGGTGATGGAGGTGACATTGTCTAGCTGTGTAGAGGGTAGCCACGATGCTCTTTGTGCACCATACCAGCTTAATTGTACAGTTATGGTGAGTAAATCATGTACAGGGTAGTAGGCATCCATTAGTCTCAGGAAACCATGGAATTGCGCTCTGGTTGTCGGTCTAGAGTGGCTTATTTTGTAGTTATATATAATGTGTATATATAGTGTAATAACACCACAAATAGTATTGTTGGGGGAAGAAATGTTAGTGCGTTTGACCTTGAACAAGTGAGGGAGGCAGCCGTTTACTGTGTGCAGCTACGTCTCTTCTTGCCTGAACTCACCATACCAGCTTATTTGTATAGTTGTGGTGAGCAAAACATGTAGATACTTAAATATAATGTGTGTATATACAGAGCACCACTTGGTTTCCGAACCCCTTGGGGACAAGTCCCATCGGTTATTGTGTAAATTCGTAAACAAGAAATGGAGAGAAAAAATCTAAGGGAAAAAATCGACAGGTTCATAGCATAAATGCGACAGTATTTTGTTTGCACTTACCAATAAGAGAAGTCCTGATCCACTTTTCCCTCAGGAGAGGCGGGACCAAAAAGCCAGAGCTCAACCCAGCAAAAGCAACTAGGTGAGTACAACTATGTGAGTACACCCTCACTGCTGCCCTCCCTCCCCCCAAAGTGGCTAGCTTAGTAGATTGCCAGCCAGAGAATCTCCATCTAATACAATAAAGCATTCATGAAACAAGCATTTTTATAACTTTTTATTATCCTAATAATGTTACTAAACAAAATCTGCAACCAAAAATATATATGATGATGTACATCCAGAATTTAAGAAACAAATCTGGCTAGCGGGGTCGAGTGTGATAGGGTTATCGGAGTGAGCCGGTCCCCTCCCCGACCACCGACACACCTCCCATACACACTCTGCTTCATGGTCACGTAGTTCAACTCAACATCCATCCCTCCGTCCCTGCATGCCTGTCTCCTTCTCTGCCAGGTCGCCTGCCTGCCCCTCTCTCTGCTTGCTTGCCTGCCTGCCTACCCAACCCGTTCTCGCAAATTCGTAAAGTCAATATTGACTTAATAACTACGTGCATAGGTGATATACTAAACATAATAGATACCCTTAAAAAGATTCATAGAAAACACCGACCTTACCTAACCTTGTTAGTATCTTAAGATAAGCATCTTATTGCTTCGTAATTACAATTATTACTTAACCTATACCTATTATAGGTTAGGTAATAATTGTAATTACGAAGCAATAAGATGCTTATCTTAAGATACTAACAAGGTTAGGTAAGGTCGGTGTTTTCTATGAATCTTTTTAAGGGTATCTATTATGTTAAGTATGTCACCTATGCACATATTTAATAAGTCAATACTGACTTATTAAATTTGCGAGAACGGGTTGCCCTACCAGCTTGCCAGCCTCCCTCTCTGCCAGCCAGCCTGGCTGGGTGCCTGCCTGCCTGCCTTCCTACCTACCTCCCTCCTTCCCTCCCTCCCTCCCTCCCAGCCTGTCTGCCTGCTTGTGTAGCCCTGAAAAAGGTGAAAAAAGTCACCCAAGATGCTCGCTCGGACACCCAGGCACATGTAAACAAACCGCAACGCTACCCTGGTGGCCACGCCGGGAAACCGGCAGAAGAAAATGGCCACCAGAACAGAGGGCTGTGACCGATGCAAAAGATACAAAAACATGCCAGCAAAAGTGGGAAGCAAGCAGACTGGATGGGCAAAAAACTCCGCCCAGAAGCAGAAAACCCAGGCAGGGGCAAATCGCCCCAGAACTGCTAGCAGGCATCCCCCACAGCCCCGGGAACCCGCAACAGAGGCCCCAGGGCAGAGCCGTCCTCAGTGCCCTCCGCCCTTAAAGAAAAGGAAGAGTCCATGGGAAAGGCAGCAAGAAAGGGGCGCTGGTAAGACCCAGAAGCCTTGGCAGGAGGAACAGGCTCAAAAACCTCCGTCCCCAACCCGAACGGGGCAGTTCCTGAAACTGCCCGAGTCTCGGCCCCAACTAAACCCCGCCCTGACCCCGAAACCCGCAGACGGTCCGGAGCTGGGAACAGGGAGTGAAAGGGGCGAACAGCACCTAACCAAAACGAGGCGGCCCCGGGGCATCCGAGTGGGAAACCAACCTAGCGTGTTGCAGCAACCTAACTTAGCTTGAAACACGGATGCTGCCTGTACTCTGAACAGTAATAACACCAGGAGAGTACTGTACTGGAGAACAAGCAGTGAATATCTCTCGCAAGACTCCGGATCAAGGTGTCAGTGACCCAACAGGCAACATGATGGAGATAAAAGTGGCGACTGTCACCTAGAGACAAGGGCACAGCAACCAACGATCCCGTACAAGACGGGTTGGAACCCGGAAGACACATTCAATGGTCCACCGAGCCCCGATAGGGGTTTCCAGGGCCCTTAGGGTTAACAACTATGGGAAGCCCGGGCAAGGTGTTGCTAACCGGTTAGGAAACCCAAAAATAACAAGAGGGTAGAGGACAACACTGAAAACCCCTGCGACATGTACAATCACGGGGGCCTAGCAGAGGGCCACCAAACACTACCAGTGGAACTACAGTATAGCCACACTATGCAGACCCCCACCAGACAAATGAAAATAAAAACAAAACAAAAACCCAGCAAAAGTACACCGTCTCCAGAGGCAACAGGAACCGGTCGCCGCTTAGGTGGCAGGTCACGCAACACCTTGATGCCCTAACCAGCACAATACCAGTCCCTACCCAGGGCCAAATAAGGGCCCCAAGCCCCAGCTGGCCCCAAGGGCGAGGCAAATGCCAAGCAGCAAGAACCTCTATGGGAATGGTTCCCGAACGCCCCAGGGAAGATAATCCTGTCACGCAGGGGCACTACTCACAGGGCACTTAGGGAAGGAAGCCCCTAAGCGCATGCAGCCCTGGTACTGATGAGGAACATCTGGCCACCGCACAACACAACACACGGCAGTGAACGCCACACAAGGCAAACACCGCCTAGGAAACCGAGGCCAGAGAAGCATCTATCCCGGTTGACATTAGCTTACGAACTGATGCTAAGCAGCCGGCGTGGTGAGGTCCGGGGCTCCCCCTCCCCCTTTCAGGGCGGGGAGGACTGCGCGGACGATCGGCGCGGCAGTATAGTGTGATGTTTGCTTCTTTCCTTGGGTTTGTACGAAGTTTCTACCTCTCTGTTCGGTTTTTTGTTTTAGTTTTTTACCTTGTGGGGTTTGTTTTGTTATGCCTACCTTTCTTGGTGCCTAACCCCGGTCGATGGCAGATAAGGAAAACCCCAATCAAAAGGTGGTTTTCCAGGACCATTGCTCCCTGAAACCTCTCTGAAGGGGCCAGGTTCTGGCACTGGTCCCTGGTAGGTCTGAACTCCTTAGCTAATGTCCCGGTCTAATATAACATACATTAGCCCGATAAGCTCCAGGGAGCCGTTAGGGCTCCCCACAGAAAGGCCCTTAGTGGTTTAACAGTTAAGCGTACAACACTCAGATATCAAGTTAATAAGATCATATGAATACTCACTTCTCCACTTTTTCTGTTGTTTCCGGAGTCGGCGCCGTGCCTCCCGCTGTCTGTCGCGTTCTTCACGAATCCGACGCCGTTCTTCCCGCTGCTGTAGCCGACTCTTTACGGGGCGCGAGGGAATAATTAAGTCAACTCTGTTGCTTATATCATCACTTTCCATGTCTTCTATATCTTGAATATTTCCTTTGCTGCTATTTTTTCTGCCCTGTAAAATAATGCAGATGCCACTTATGCCACTTTCAGCCACAAGAAAGGTACTACAATGTGGTTCCTTTCACATCAATCAGTCAGAGCAACACAGTAGAAAACAAGAGCATAATAAATCCCCAATCATTATCTGTATAATGATCCCATTCATATGTATAATAACACCTGCTCACAATCTCTATAATAATCCCCACTCATCATCTGTATAATGACCTTCGGTCACCATCTGATCCGACCCATCATATGTATAGTGACCTCTGCTCACCATCTGTATAATGATCCCCACTTGCCATCTTGACCCACCACTCACCATTCAACTTGGTGAGTGGTGGGCGCTTGGATGGTGTCCCCCTGGACCTCAAGGACACATATTGGCATGTCCCAGCTCATCTGAGGTTCAAGGACTGGCTCAATTTTGTTGTGAGGCATCAAGGTTATCGTTTTCGTTGCCTTCCATTCGGCTTGAATCTGGCGCCTCGCATTTTCACACACTTTACTCGAGTTGTGGTGACCCGCCTGCATCTGTTAGGTGTTCGGGTTCTGGCCTTCCTCGACGACTGGCTGATTTGGGCTCCCAGCCAGTCTGTGTGTCTGCTCGCCAGGGATTCGGGTCTTTCCCCAGCTCACTGGTTTCGGGTTCCAGGTGAATTGGCGGAAATCCCATCTGGATCCCTCTCAGGTTCAGCCTTGGTCTTGGCTGGGTCTTGTGTGGGACGCTCGGACTGCTTCCTCGTCTCTTCCTCCGGTGGCTCTGCTTCGCCTGCATTCCCACCTTTGTCTGTTTCTGAGGGGGCTCCTCTGGAACTTCAAAGCTCCTCACGGTTTCGTTGGCTGGGGTTGTGCTTTGGGTTGACCCGGTTTCCCTTCTTCCCTGTTCCCGGGCTCGAGTCTCTCAAGTCGTCCACAGGGTTATTAAGTCTAGCCAGCCTGTGGTCTATACTTGTGCCCACAACGTTCGTAAGTTTGCTGCTTTGGCTGCCATCTTTATCAACATGTCTTGGGTTGACAGATGGGCACGGGTTTTTGGAGGTCGAACAGGGTCCTGGCTGCTCGTTACCTTGTCAATGTCCCTGGACCTAGTACAGCCTGCGTTGCATTTGGTCGGCAGTTGCAGCCAGTTGTTTCGACTTTGCGTTGAGGAGTGAGGACTGACTGCCTCCCAGGTAAGTCCCTATGTTTTGCCTTGTATTTGGGTAGTTAGCTCCAGGGAGCCGACATGGCTCCCCCCAGAAAACCAGCTTTGAATATAATGAAACATTATTTTCTGGGTAAGACCCAGAGGCTTCCCAGCATCCCTCCCTCCCTACCTCTCTCCGGTTGGCAGTGTTTTCGCGTGTTTTTGACATCCAGCCTGAGAACTGCTGGTTGGATCACCGGTGCGAGGGTCTGGGGCTTCCCCCTTCTCTCTCCCAGGAAGGGGGAGGGTGGTTGCACAGACAGTAGTGTGGCAAGGTGATGATGTCTTGCTCATTTGCTAATTTTCGTTTGGGGAGTTCTGTCCACTCGTTCGGCTTTCGATAGCAATATTTTCACCAGAATAGGGGTTTGTTTTGGGACACCTATCTTTCTGGTTGCCAGAACCGGTCTATGGCAGACATAGAATGCATCCAACCACATGGGGGTTTCTATAGGCCACTGCTCATCGTGCCTCTCTGAGGGGAAAGGTGGCCAGGTTCTGGTTCGTGGTCCCCGGTAGACAAGAGCTCCATGCACTTTGACTGATGCCAGAAAGCTAATAGTTACATATCAGCCTGGATAACTCCAGGGAGCCTCCGGGGTCTCACCCACAAAATGGTGTTTTGTTGCATTCAACGCTGGTTTTTTTCCAACCTTCCCCGCCCTATTGCGGCCAAAATATGCCACCTACAAGTTTTTTATTATTTTTGCAGTGATCGGGGAACACAAATGATGACTTTTATAAGATGAAATATTTGTTTATATTTTTTTATTTCTTGTGCCTGGGCGTGTTGCAAGCTATAATTGCAAGAGCAGCCCAGGGGTTAACAATATAAGAAGAGAAAATAATTTTTTGCAAAGAATTTATTTTCAGTGCACTGCGAGAATGTCATATCATTATTACCCTGTTCATTATCCACGCAGCACGGTGGATAATGAACCTACACTCACCATATGTATAATAAACCCCTCATTTACCATCTGTATAAAGAACTTCCACTCACATCTGTATAATGACCCCCATTCACCATCTGTGTAATGAACCCCATTCACCATCTGTATAGTGATCCCCCAGTCACTGTTTGTATAATAATAATAATCTCCTCTTTGATTATACACATCTGTATAATGAACCCCACTCACCACCTGTATAATGATCCCCAGTCACCATCTGTATAATGATATCCACTCACACACTGTATAATTATCACCATTCACCATCTGTATAATGGTCCCCAGTCACACTCTGCATAATGATTCCCACTCACTACCTTGATCTTAACAAACTCACCTCACAATTATAATCGTGTTTTATTGAACCTTTTATTTTGATGAAAAAACATGTAATTAACATTTGATGCTATTTTGACACTCCATAAAGTACAATAATTAAACTTCTAGAGTGGAACTGTAGATTTATAACAAAGTGTAAGTTTCATAACAACTGTGGAATGTGATTTAATGTTTATTTAGCTTTACACAAAGATAAGAGATAACGAACCTCTGAGGCTGGTAAATTGTCACACTGATTGGCCCCGGAACATGTCCGCAGTGTTTCCAGGCGGTGATGTAGCTCTGCCAATCTGTTATTGGTGAGCGTAAAGGCCACATTCCGCAGCTGATAGGGATCTGTACATGATTATATTATAAAGATGTGCATTAAATTAAAAGAAGGAAAACTCATGCATACATTGATGCTAATACACACAGAAATCACACTAACGTGATGCATCAAATGAACAAATCCACAAATTCATTTGATGCATCACATTAAAGTGTGATTTCTGTGTGTAATGATGTAAGGGCGAAGAGGGAGAACGGCCTATTGACATAGCTCGAGTGCATGGGGGAGTTGTGTAAAACCCTGGTTTGTGCCTCGTAGAGGCTGCGGGATCCAGTAAGTTCAGTAGAACTTTGGTTTCAACTCTTTTACCATGTCGTAGCTCAGTCGATTAAGGCAGTGTCTGGGATGCTCCCGGACGCAGGTTCGAATCCTCGTCACGGCCCTTGTGGATTTGTTCATTGATGCTAATATTTTTCAATTAAGAATTTTTTTTAAATTAAGCTACTAGTTATTGCCATGAATTCTGCTAAGCTTGAATTCCCTTTTAGAAAGAAAAAATCCCCATATCCGATTAATACATAAATTAGAATCACTTGAGCATCAAGATGCATTCTCGCCAAATTTCACAGTGCCTAGAGGACAGATTTTGAGATGAGCCTGAAATGTTTGTCAAGTGCTGATTGCAACCCATCCTCCAAATATTACAGTATTTATAGTAACTATTTAGTGGAATATACAGAAGTGGACTGTTGCAGCCACCACAGTTCATGTTATGAACTATTAGTTTTGTAAGGGAATGAAAAACTTTCCAAGGCCTTGTATAGAATATATATGTACTAAATGAAGCCTAAGTAAACATATATATATATATTGGGCCTAGGATTGCTTATTTACACCTTGGACATATTAGATTAGGTTCTATAGTTACTTTTCCATTGTTGACCATGTCATTTGGACTAATTCAATAGTACAAAATGTAAACTTTTTTGGGGTCAAGAAAGGCCATTTAAAAGTACATTTGTGAGGTGGTGGTGGTGATGGCTCCTGAAGCTATCTTGCAGAGATTGCTCCATACAAATGGGTCACAACAGATGCGGGAGTTCTGTTTGGTCTACCAGGGACCAGAACCAAAGCTTGGCCTTCCTCCCCCCCCATGCCCCTCACAAAAGCACAGAGCACAGAGAGCAAGTGATAATTCACCATCATACTGGGAAGGCATCCATTAACCCCCAAGCTGCTCTAGGCTATTTGGCCTTTGTCACCCACAGGCGCACAAAAAAAAAGCGGTGAATGTAATAAAACGCCATTTTCTGGGTGAGACCTGGAGCTCCCCGGAGCTATACCGGGCTGATGTGTATATATTAGACCATGGCAACAGACAATCAAAGGAGTTCTAAGTCTACAGAACCAGAACGAGAGCCAGAACCTGGCCTCCCTCAAGAGAGGCACGAGGAGCAATGGCCTAAAGACACCCCCGTGTAATTAGAAGCAGTCTCTGTCTGCCATCTACCAGGTCAGGCACCCAGAAAGATAGGACTCTCAAAACAAACTACTGCTGGTCAAAAATTGAAAACTGAAAACCGAACTAGCAAACAGAACTTCCCAATCAAAAACAAGGAAAAAACATGACATTACCACAACCGTTGCGCATCTGTCTGCGCAACCACCCCCCCCAGGGGGAGGGATCCCAGACCTCCACACCGGCAACTCTCCACAATTCAGAGGCTGAAAAAAAAAAAAAAAAAAAAAAAAAAAAAAAAAAAAAAAAAAAAAAAAAAAAAAAAAAAAAAAAAACGCTGACGGGAGGGAGGGAGGGATGCTGGGGAGCCTCCGGGTCTCACCCAGAAAATGGCGTTTCATTACATTCAATGCTGATTTTCTGTGGAGAGCCCTTTCGGCTCCCCGGAGCTACCTAACCAAAGATTAGAAGAAAAGGACTCACCCGGGAGGTGGTCATCACTCACTCCTCAACTCAAAATTGAGACAACAGGCCGCAACCTGCGACCGAAGGCTATACATGCCTGAGAAGGATTAGGAACATTAACAAGGTAACGTGGAGCCAAGACCCTGTACGACCTCCAATAGCCCCGTGCCTTGTGGACATTCCGGGTTCTCTGTGGTCTTGTGATCCATTGGGGCATCTGTCGTCGCCCTTGGTCTCGACATCAAGTTGTTACCTGTGGTACACATGCCTTCTTGGTAGGTTTCTCATTATTGTCCTTCTCTGTGGGTAGTTAGCTTCAGGGAGCTGACGGGACTGCCCACAGATAACCTGTGGTGAACGTAATGAAAAGTCGGTTTCTGGGTGAGCCCTGGAGGCTCCCCGACACCTTCCCTTCCCAAGGTCGGCGGTGTTTTTCTCCGTAAAGAACTGAAGCTGGTCGACCCTGCTTGGGTGCTCCAGGCCAGCTCCCCCCATACCCCCAGTGAGGGCGAAAAGTGGAGTTAACTATTAGGAGTTAACTATAACTCCATAACTATATAGAGTTAACTAGTTTCTCTAAGTTAAACAATTTGGCGGGTTGTATTCCAGGGAAAATTAGGATTAAGGACATGCCCGAAATGCTATGCGTGCTAATGGCTTTACAAGTATGTAAGAACTCTTGTATAAATAAATAAATAAAAGTTTTGTTGTTTCTTTTATTATTGAGGGAAATTCTTTTGGCATTTTGAGGGGTTTTGGTCGCATTTTTAAACCAGGCAGTGGTTTGTTTTGATTCACCTGTCTTTTTGGGTGTCTTTCCAAGTGATGGCAAAGATGATATCCTTTAAATGTAACGTGATCATGTACCATCCCTCTTTGAGCCTCTCTGAGGAAGCCAGGTTTCGGCTCATGGTCCCTGGTAGGCAAAAAGAACTCCACAAGTGATGATGCTTGGTAGTAGAGCACTTTATCAGTGATAATAGCTTCAGGGAATCTCTGAAGCTCACCCAGAAATTGACGTTTTACTGTATTACATTCAACATTGAATCTTTTATTTCATTAAGGAGTGAGTTTCATTTGCTGGGACCTTTCTTTGCAGGGCATGTTTGCATAAATTTATTATTATTAACGGGACCTAATCACTCACCCATCAGATGACTTCACCACTCACCCATCAGATGACTTCACCACTCACCCCATACAGGACCCGAGGAATTTACACTAGTCATTTTTCATACAAATGCAACTTACCAATGTTGAGATCGTAGTATGTGACGAGGCCAGTGACAAACTCACAGTAGAGGAAGTTATGTGTTTGGTTGATAGTTCGAACACACCAGTATGTATTGTTGGCAGCATTCATGCAGAAGCAAAACTTTCCATCTGAAAAATATTTTTATATATTGTAATTCCTATGCCTCTGCTAAAAATCCAGCATTAATGTAATGAAATGTCATTTTTTGGTAGGCCCTCAGTTGCTCTCCAGTGCTTACAAGTTATTATCACTCAGCCTATGAATTGAGCAAGGTCTTTTGAGACCCATGCTCACCTACCGAAACTGAGGAAACCCTTTAAAAAAGTTAAGAAAATTAAAATAAACTATCACATAAAGGAAATGAAAATGAAGTAAAGAAGGCAAACAATAGTTTGACATGGATGAATAACCCTTGCCCTAATGCCACCCTTTGTGATCCACAAAGATGGCAATACACAAAACCTTAAAAGTCCTTGTTGATCAAACCACACACTAGAACGTGAAGGGACGACGACGTTTCGGTCTATCCTGGACCATTCTTAAGTCGATTGTGAAAATGAACCACTCACAATCGACTTGAGAATGGTCTAGGACGGACTGAAACGTCGTTGTCCCTTCACTTTCTAGTATGTAGTTTGGTCAACATATTTCAGCCACGTTAGTGTGACTCCTTGTCTGCTTAACCACTTAACTGCACCAACCGAGTATTCTCGGTCGGTGGGAAACTGTGCTAACCGAGAAAACTCTGATTTTTTCGTACCCATTCTAAATGTGTGCGCGGTTGCTTGTGTACAAAATGGACTCTTAAGACCTCCAGGGAGAGGCAGCCATCTTTGAAAAAATTCCCAGAATGCCCTAAGGCTACTGGCTGGGTTAATACTGAATGAGCAACCATGGGTGGCACATGCACCTCTGGCTCCCAAACACCTGTCTGATGCGATGTTGAAAGATCGCGCTCTGTCGGTGAAATTCAAATCTTATTGTTTGAAGAACATAAGGGTCATAATATTCGGGAAACTAGGCAAAATAAGTACCTAACACAAAGGTCGGATGCAAGTGATACAGCACCTATGAGGACGATACAGCGAGCATATCCAGTTGTAGCTCTGAGCTCCACTCTTGCCCACCTATGCTATCTACAATTTATTTAGATGATACATAGATGAATCGTTTTGTGCATTCAGTGATGATGCATCTGATACCAGTAGCATAGATGAACAGTGTTAGCCACATATTTTCAAGAACATTCTTTGAGGCTGACTGAATCTCTTCTTGTGTGGGACCTTACAGAGCGATCTTTTCACGACTACCTTACAAATTGATCTTTTCCTGTAATCTTTTCAAGATTACCTTACATTTTACAAGCTTGGCTACATACCACCCACAGGTACTAATGCCAAGGGTGTACATGAGTGTTATTTGCAAGCACACAGAATGAAGAAACAGGAAGCAAAAATCTATCTGTACCTGGTGCAACGAGAGCGAAGTCGCGCTGTACCATGGACTGCTTCGTTGATTATTACTCACTTCCAAAGTACTGAGTGTGTAATACAATAATTACCTAAGTGTAGTTACAGAATGAGAGCTATGCTCGTGGTGTCCCATCCATCATCCAGCAAGATCCAGCACTCTTTGTCATATAACGCTTTGAAACTACTGACGGTCTTGGCCTCCACCACCTTCTCACTTAACTAGTTCCAACCGTCTACCACTCTGTTTGCAAAAGTGAATTTTCTTATGTTTCTTCGGTATCTTTGTTTAATTAGTTTAAATCTATGACCACTTGTTCGTGACATTCCAGGTGTCAGGAAATCTTCCCTGTTGATTTTATCAATTCCTGTTACTATTTTGTACGTAGTGATCATATCACCTCTTTCTTCTGTCTTCTATTTTTGGCATATTTAATGCCTCTATCCTCTCCACATAACTCTTACCCTTCAGTTCTGGGAGCCACTTAGTAGTGTGTCTTTGCACCTTTTCTAATTTGTTGATGTGCATCTTAACATATGGGCATTTATAGGTTGTGTGGGGTCTATGTTCACCTATTCCACATTCCATAACATGGCATTTATCTACATTAAATTCCATTTGCCAAGTGGTGCTCCATATACTTATTTTGTCCAGGTCTTCTTGAAGGGCATGACAATCATCTAAGTTTCTTATCCTTCCTATTATCTTAGCATCATCAGTAAACATGTTCATATAATTCTGTATTCCAACTGGTAGATCATTTATGTAGACAATGAACATCACCAGTGTAAGAACTGAACCCTGTGGTACTCCACTTGTGACATTTCTCCAGTCCGATACATTGCCTCTGATTACTGCCCTCATCTTTCTATCGTCAGAAAATTTTTCATCCATGTTAGAAGCTTACCTGTCACCCCTCCAATATTTTCCAGTTTCCAGAACAACCTCTTATGTGGAACTCTACTGAAAGCTTTTTTTTAGGTCCTGATAGATGCAGTCAACTCAACCATCTCTTTCCTGTAAAATCTCTGAGGCTCTATCATAGAAACTGAGTAAATTCGATACACAGTGTAATACAGTGTGTTGCTGTGTAAATAGTGTGTGAAACTGTACATACTGTAATTTTAGTGAATTTTTAACAAGTAATATTGCGACAATAGACATTTATTGTGGACACATTACTGACATATGTATCACAGTTCCATGGAACATTATGAACATTCTACTGTATACATACAGTATTGTAAAGGACACAAATATGCATCATATACGATAAAAAACAAATAAAACTGTTTTGGAAATACACAGAACAAATAATTGAAAATATATTTGTGGCAACACCCGGTGCTTGAATGGCCTACACGACCGCCTCTGGGAGCTTCTCGCATGGGCGACCAGCCCCTGATGACGTCACAGCGCACCTTGTCCATGTCCCCACAGCCAAAGTAAGTGGAACTTGGTATTTATTTTTACACAGGCATGTTCAGGGAAGAGAATTTATCATTTTACAAAGAAAAAATTATTTTTTGGGAACACTATTTCATGCGCACGGGGAATTTCAGAATAAACTCGGCGCAGCACGGTGGTTAACCCTTAAGTTTCGCAACACATCATATGATGGGTTCAGTGACTTGCTATAAAATGCGCATCCCATCATATGATGTATTGGAATACTACGCTAAGATTTAACCCCTTAACTGCGTTGCCTCCAAATGTGACACCCCCGCAGTGCGCAGGAAATAAATTCTCTGGAAAAAATTCTTTTTTCTTTTTGAAGTGTCAAAAACCCTTCCCTCAGTATGGGTATGCAAAAAAAAAGTCGAAATTGTACTTACTTTGGCTGCTATGGGATCCGGAAGTTGGGGCGTGACGTCATCATTCCCCGTGCGCCCGTGCCGTAAGCTCTCGGGGGCGCTCGGGGCGGGGCGCGCGAGTTGCCGCGAATATATTTTCGTTCATTTTTTGCGCACCTTTCCAAATACATTTTCATTGTTTTTATGTGCCAATCCAATGTATAATGAACACGTACACTATAATATCGCAGTACAACATCCGTACTGTCCGTAGACACTGTGTTACGTGCATGAAACCTGTGTACACATATGCAGCACATATTTACTATGTATCATGCTAATTTGTGTATATATACAATCTATTTACACACTATACACTGTCACACACTATATACATTCACCATCAACACATTCAGAACACCGCGTAGCAGCTGCTTCGTATGGGCCAATAGCAGCTGCCTCGTATGGGCCAATAGCAGCTGCCTCGTATGGGCCAATATCAGCTGCCTCGTATGGGCCAATAACAGCTGCTTCGTATGGGCCAATAGCAGCTGCCTCGTATGGGCCAATAGCAGCTGCCCCGCATGGGCCAATAGCAGCTGCCCCGCATGGGCCAATAGCAGCTGCCCCGCATGGGCCAATAGCAGCTGCCCCGCATGGGCCAATAGCAGCTGCCCCGCATGGGCCAATAGCAGCTGCCTCGTATGGGCCATGAACACATTCAGAACAGCTTGAGTGAGAGCAGCCACACCCAGCCAGTCTCCCTCACTCCAACATCTTACTCGCCAACATTGCTCCTCCCACCATATTGCTATAGTTCTTATTACACATGTTCTATATACCTATCTACATGTTTTATTTACCAGAACTATGCAAGTAAGCCGGTATTGTGTCCAAACAGTACAGTGGCCACCATACACTGCATGAAAAATCACACAGCAGACAACGCTACGATTACGTCACCTCCCTCACCAAAATAGCTCCTCTCAACATTCTCCTGTTGCTGTTCTTACACTATATACACACACTATATATACCCATGTACATATGTGTTGCCCATAGCGAACCACTAAGCTAGTATGGTGAGCAAAACAAGAGTGGCAGCCACACACACAATAGAGGCTACCTCAATTCTCGCCCTCCCTCCCTCATCAAAATTCCTCCTTCCACAATACTACGCACAACGCTAATTATAACCACATTCCTGCTATTATCACAATCCTGGTCACTAATTCCTGTAAATGAATAATTGACCACACGTTTATTTTGAAAAAGAACCTAAGAAATCATTTGAAGATTCCTAGATGAACGAAATAATGCTCTGGTGCTGTGGCTAGCGCTGTGAACATCGTGAACAGCATTGAATCACTGATATTTGAACATTGTACCCAGTCATTATCACACTCAGGCTCTAATATAACACTATCATAGCTAAATAATACAAGTTATATATATATTTTGACATTATTAGGCGATGCTGTGGTCACATGCTGAACAGCAGTGCTGTGCGCTCATGCTGCGAGCGCCAGCCTTGGTTGCTCACACACTACTGAGGCTCCCACACCCGGGAATGTGGACCACGATTTTTTTTAAAGATGGCGTCTGTTTACAAGAGCCCTGAGGAAGCTGATGTGAACCCCATGTAGCCGCGGGAGTTTTGAATGGAACGTGAAAAATACAAATACCCGGAGGCGCGTTGCGCAAACCAGACGTGAGCCTGCAGGCGCGTTGCGCAGTTTAAGGGTTAAACAGCCCACAGATACACGGGGTTCACCTCACCTTCATCAGGGCTCTTGTAAACAGACGCCATTTTTTTTTTAAATCGTTGGCCAAATTCCTGGGTGTGAGGGCCTCAGTATTGAGTGAGCCACCAAGCCTGACGCACGCAGCATGAGCTCACAGCACTGCTGTTCAGCTTGTGACCACAGCATCGCCTAAAAATGCCATAATATACATGTTCACGCTATTATTTAGCGATGATATTATTACAGAAGACCCCTGATTGTGATAAAAATGACCAGGATTCTGATAATAGCAGGATTGTTGTGATAATTAATGCTGTAGTGGGAGGAGTAATCTTGGTGGGGAGGGAGGTAGCACTGTCTGCTGACTCTGTGACCACCTTTTACTGTCTGGACTCACTATACCAGCTTAGTTGCTCGCTATGGTAAACAAAACATGCAGATACTTATATATAACGTCTGTATATAAAAGCAAAAACAGTATGGTGGGAGGAGAATGGTGGCGAGTCAGGTGAGGTGAGGGAGGGAGGGAGTGGCAGCCAGTGGCGGGCTGCCACTGGCTGCCATTTCCACTCAGCATACCAACTTAGTGGTTTGTTATGGTGAACACGAATGTAGATACTTATATATAACGTGTATATATACAGTGTAATAACAGCAAAAGGAGTGTGGGGGAGAAGCCATTCTGGTGATGGGTGTGGCAACATCTGCATGATTTGTTATGTTGGTAGAGGTAGCCACTATGCTCTTTGGGCATTATACTGGCTTAGTTGAACAGTTATGGTGAACAAAACATGTAGATACTTATATATAATGTCTTTATATAGGGTATTAACACCACAAACAGTATTGTTGGGGGTGAAATTTTAGTGCGTCTGACCTTGAATGTGTGAGGGAAACAGCCGCCAGCTGACTGTGTGTAGCGACGTCTCTTAGTTCCTGAACTAACTATATCAACTTAGTTGTACAGTTATGGTGAACAAAACATGTAGATACTTATATATATAACATCTGTATATAGTGAATAAAAGCAAAAACAGTATTGTGGGAGGAAAATGTGGGTGAGTCAGGTGAGTTGAGGGAGGGAGGAAGTAGCAGGCAGTGGCGGGCTGCCACTGCCTCTCAGCATGCCAACTTAGTGGTTTGTTATGGTGAACACAAATGTAGATACTTATATATAATGTCTGTATATAGTGAATAAAAGCAAAAACAGTATGGTGGGAGGAGAATGTGGGCGTGTGAGGTGCTGAGGGAGTGAGTGGCAGCGAGTGGCTGGCTGGTGTGTGGCGGTCACTCCTCATTGTTTTTGACTCATAATAGCAACTTAGTGGTTCGTTATGGTGAACAAAACATGCAGATACTTATATATAACCTGTGTATATAGTGTAATAACCGACAAAGTATTTGTTCACTGCTTGATGAATATAATAATTGAATCAACAATATGCACACCATATTTTTGAGTACAGCAATGATTTACTCATTTTATTATATAAATATATCACACTACACACTATTAAATAATATTACAGCAAAAGAACAGGGTTGAATGTAATGAAACCCCTTTTTCTGGCATTTCATTACATATTCTAGATATTATCCTCTACCTGCAATTTGTTGTTTTTGAATTTATAGAATAGGCCTGGTTCTGTTTTACATTTATCCGCTATCCCTTTTTCAAAATTTCTTTCTGCCTCTCTCCTTACTGCCGTATAGTTGTTTCTCACATCTTTGTATCGCTGGTATGTTTTGGGGTTTGGCCTCTTCCTACATTGATTCCATTTTTGTCTTTTGGTCTCTGGCCCTCTCACAATTTCTGTTGAACCAATCCTGTTTTCTGGCCCTACATCTCTGTTTTGGTATGAATGTTTGTGTGCCTTCATCATATATTTTGCAAAATTTGGCATACATTTCATTTACTTCCCTGCCTAGCAACAAGTCTGTCCAATTACACTGATTAAAATATTTTTGAAGTTCCCCATAGTGACCTCTCCTTAAATCGAGTTTATCAACTTTATCATTTTATTATTTTCTTCTAGATGATATCTTAAAGCATATTTAATGTCTAACAGGACATGATCACTCTTTCCCAAGGGAGGAAGGTACTGGATGTCAAATATCTCTTCTTCTTTCCAGGTGAATACTAGATCTAGTACTGACGGTACATCTCCTTCCCTCATTCTCGTGGCCTGCTGTGTGTGTTGATACAAGAATGTCTCCAGAATGAGGTTCACAAATCTGCATGTCCAAAAGTCCTCCGTTCCTGCTTCATAGGCCTCCTGGTAGACGGATGGAACAAGTTAAGCGAGATAGTGATGGAGGTCAAAACCGGCAGTAGTTTCAAAGCATTATATGATAAAGAGTGCTGGGAAAATGGGACACCACAAGTGTAGCTCTCATCCTATAGCTACACTTAGGTAATTACAGCAAACCTAAATCTGAAAGCAAGTTTACTACACCTGAACTCACCATGCCAGAGGGGCGGTGTACGCCAGTGGTCATTGTCATGGGTGTAACAGTTTAGCATTGTGTAGTTACACTGTGCCAAATTATTCTTAAGCTTTCTCAGTTTTTTCTTCTCCTTCATCAACCTACGCTCCTCTTTCACCCGCTGACGTTCCAACCTAAGCTTGAGCCGCTCCTCTCGCTTTCGTTGACGTTCTGCTTGTTTGATTTCTAATCTGAAGCTATAATTATGGTTTTATTAAATTACTATGTATGATATGATTTTGATCATTATCATATGTAGATGTTTGATACACAATATCATGAATATTAACATTAAATTGATTCCATTAATTCTAGTATAGGTAGCAATTATTTGCAAAACAAATTTAATGAAGAATAATTTGGTTTGGCATTTATAAATATTACCCTATTATATTTTAGAAAAAAGAGAGATAAAATTCAGAGAAATAGTGTTTGAATTATAACTCAAGAATAAGATAATATAATTATAATAATTCATTGTGTCAGGGACAGGAAGTCAGAGTGTATTCATGCATGTTAGGCCTTCCTTCGTTCATTCGCTCCTCATGTCTCATGAGGAACATGAGGAACATGAGACATGAATGAATTACATTAAAAAATTCAAATGGAAGATATCATGTGTGACAATAAAATAAGCTGGCAATATAAAACAATATTTGACAAGATTACGCAAGACTATGAGTGACTTACCTCTTATCACACCAACACTTTGATCTTGCTGTAGTTTCATTGTTGATAGTAGATGCAGGCCTTTGATGTGGTGTTGGCGCCCGTACAGGAAACAACTGGAACTGCTTGCCACCTTGGTGACTGTCTTTTCCAGGAGCTTTGTGAATTTCTGTTAACTCTGGTTCAGCTTCCTCTAAGACAGTCTGGTCTTCATCCGGTATTCCTTCTTGTGTATGGCTCTGGTGGTTATTTGTGTGATCGTATATCTCATCTGAATCTGAGTGGTGGAACATATAAATAGTTTCCATAATTTTTCTTAGCCACAACCCACTGGAGGTTGTTTGTTAACGCCTGCCTCCGTTAATAATGTACTTTCTGAGGGGAGCCCCGTAGGCTCCCTGGAGATATCCAGGCTGAATGGCTATGTATATCTTTCTGGCATCAGTCAATGCATGGAGTTCTTCCCTACCAAGGACCACGAGCCAGAACCTGGCCCCCCTCTAGAGAGGCACAAGGAGCAATGGCCTATAGACCCCCCCCCCCCTGTGGTTGGGAGCATTCTATGTCTGTCATCAACCGGGAAAGGCACCCAGAAAGGTTGGCACCCCAAAACAAACCCCCTATTCTGGTAAAATTATTACGACCGAAGGCCGAACAGGTGGACAGAACTCCCCAAACGAAAAATAGCAAACTAGCATGACGTCAGGAAGTGCACAAGGGGACCGGTACCGGACCGAAGACTTGTGCCATCACCCCAGCTCCCCCACAAGAACCAGCCCCTGATGTAGTGTGGCCACTTCCTGGTCCTGGGATAATGTCACCTACTGTGAAGGGACCACCCACAGCTGGACACCACAGTCAACTGGAAGTGGGGGATAAGGAACTGGATCAAAATGAGACAGATCTCAGCCTCCCTATCACCTCGCCCTTGGGTCGCTCCACTGTTCAAGCAGCGGCTGCCTTTCATGACTGGTTGCAGGAACACCAGCAGCAGTCACAGCAGGAGATGAAACGGCTGCAAGAGCAGCTCCGACATGAGAAAAAATCCACCAGCGATATTGCGATGATGCTCACGTGTGTGAAGGGGACTTTTAAGCAATGAATGCCAAACTCCCCCTTCCACCCCTGAACCCTCCAAACATGTGTTCGCTTGCCAATCCGAGGAAACTTCTAGTGATCTTGAAACCTTGTGTAGTGGAGCCCTTCCATGCAGGTTAACTGCCAGAGCTGTGCACCATACTTCGTGCTAAAGTATGTTCAAAACGACTCTATAGCGGGAAATGACAGACAAATTGTACTAGACAATTGGAGGCAAATGTGTGACATTGGTAATAAGCTAAGAAGTGTTCCTGGACTTATATTGTATTGAAATAGATAATATATATTAAGTGGACTAATAATATCAATCAATATAGTGCTTACTGTAGATGCACAAATAACTAAGTTATCCATCCTTAGCTGGAACATTGCATCCCTCTAAAAAAGGTTCTCAGATTTACATCACAAAGTAACAACTGAACACACAGATATTGTTTGTCTCCAGGTGTGCAGAATTCCCGCAAGATTCTCACCCCCGAAATTGCCCTCATTTGTTTCTTACAGCCTCAGATCCAGTAACTCTTGCATTCTATACATCAAACAATCCCTACCCCATCAACTTCTGCCAGAAAAACAAACTGCCGGTCAACAATATTATGGAATGAGGATCTATGTGGGTAACTCTGTCCTCAATGTATTTAATCTATATGCTCCAGCAGGAAAGTTAAATTATATTGATCTTCCAACCTGCACTCGAGCAGAGCCCACCATCATTCTTGGTGACTACAATGCTAGACACAAGGACATTGGCGGCTCTCGCTTCAGTAATGGTAATGGGAATCAACTGCTGTCGCTACTAAATAGTCACCAAGATGTGCAGATTGTGGGTGACCTTGAACCCACGCATATTTGTGGAGGCATTCTAGACCTCTGTGTTGGTTTCAACGTCTCTCACGTCTGGTGCACATCATCTATTGTAACAGATTTGTTGTCAGATCATCACCCCTAGATTGACTACTGTATGTATCAGAAATACCATCCTGCCCGGTGGGACTTTCAAGCGCAAACTGCTCAGTGTTCTTCCTGCTCGACGTGAAGACTTTGTTGCTCATGTGTCAGAGTGGTACAGCACTTATATATATTATATAGTATATATACATACCTCCTCCACAGTCCAGACATTTAACGACGGTCTAGTACAGAACATTCAGATGTTCGCTGACCCTTTAGGTCGGCGTCCTGCACCATCCAATAGTCGGAACAATTTGAAAAGTAATAAACACCATGCCTATTACAATGACCCCAAACTGCGTACTTTGAAACGCACTGCCAGAAGAGTTGGACTTACATACTGTATAGGGAAACACGTACGCCAACAATGCTTAAGCTCTTTCAGAAAGCCCTAGCCAAGGCAAGGGAGCACACGACAGAGCTCAGGCAAGATAATTGGGAAACCTTTGTTAACAGTCTCAACTCTCACATCCCCCTCAGTCAGGCATGGAAGGATATTAAAAGAATTAAAGGTGATAAGATCGGCCAAGTAGCACACCCTCACCCTCTACACAGAGCAAATGAGTTAGTTGATGTTTGGGCAACCACCTCTAGCTTCAATAAGCTTTCCCCAGACAGTGAGCTTCCGCCAGACACACAATTCAGATTAAATGCTGGTTACAGAGATTGAGAAAGGCTCGTTGACTTCATGCACCACAAGGAAGATGAATGCAATGTGCCATTTACTGAGTTTGAATTACTCATGGGCCTAAACAAAGGTAAAGCCACATCCCCCGGTGAAGATGGTATCACTTATGACATATTACGTCTACTTCCTTTAGTACCAGGGAATCCCCCTGCTTGAGCTGTATAATACGAGCTATGTTACTGGGGAACTTCCTATCTCTTGGACCAACAGTATAATCATTCCAATTCCCAAGCCAAATCAAGAGAATGCTTTCCGCCCAATTTCCCTTACTAGCTGCATTTGCAAAACATTCGAGAGAATGGGCCTAAACCGTCTCCTCCATAGAATAAGAACCATGCTATCCCCCCAGATATATGGCTTCATGCATTGATGGAGTGTGCATCATTGCATCACCACCTTTCTTACCCTGCACACTGAAAAGTCATATACCACCTTCCTGCATCTCAAGTCTGCGTTTGACATTGCAAATCGACATGTTATCTTGAGTGAGCTTGCAAGAATGAATATTGGTGGTTGGCTTCTTTGTTGGATCAGGGGTTATTTATCCAACAGGAAGTCATCTGTATTTTTCCAGGGGCATAGGAGTGTAACAAGAGACTTTGAACAGGATACCCCGCAGGGAGGTGTCCTCAGGCCTACCTTATTTAATATCTTAATAAACATGCTGTTAAACTCTGTATCAAGCAAACCCAACGTCCACATCATTAGCTATGTTGATGATATAATGATACACACCACTGGGTATGTTAACACGCAGAACACTCTTAACTCTGTATTAGACTCATGTCAGGACCTAGGTTTAGTCATCTCAGCAGAGAAAACAAAGATACTAACAAAGACAGGCACCTTTCTTGGTGCCTGTCTCAGTCGATGGCAGACATAGAATGCTTCCAACCTCAGGGGGGGTCTCTATAGGCCATTGCTCCTCGTGCGTCTCTAGAGGGGGCCAGGTTTTGGCTCGTGGTCCCCGGTAGGGAAGAACTCCATGCATTGACTGATGCCAGAAAGATATACATATCTATTCAGCCTGGATAGCTCCGGGAAGCCTCCAGAACTCACCAAGAAAATGGCGTTTCATTCCAATCAACGCTGGTATTTTCTCCATAATATTTAATAAGAATATTTTTTTTACATTATATTTCCATGCTGAATCAGAGTAACCTTTCAGTCATAAGGGACTTGCTAAGTTTTCTTGAAAATACTACTTAAATAATTCTGACTCATGGATCTGTTCAGACTCAATAAAACAAGTATAAACATTAAAATTATGAAATGTCACTCACCAGCATCATAGTCTTTTCCTATAATAATGACACCATCTTCAACAATACTGTCTTCCTCAGTAGGGAGTCCATCTTCATCATAATGACTGTCCCCAGAAATTTCTTCGCTTGCATAATTCTCATCTTCATGGTGATGATGGCTTGAATTAAATACACTTTCATTGTAGCCACCTTCGTCCTCAGTGCTATATGCATCTTCAAAAATTAAAGGGTCTTCTGTTCTCAATGTATCATTGTCAATTCCTTGCTCAATGTCAATGTCACTTCCTTGCTTGATGTCGTTGTCGTTGCCTTGCTCATTGTCACTCTCTCCCAGCAACAAGCTGAAGTCACCTGATGCTTCGGTTTCATCAACATACTCTTCATAGTCCTCTGAATCTGTCACAGAATCTGGACGAGAGTCTTGAAGATGCTTCCGTATATCCTAGAAATTTGAACTTAACTTAGCAATGTTGCATGTGATCAGAATTTATGGAACACATAGTATGTATGACTGCATGCAACAACAGTTTCCTAACACAATATGATGGATGCAGATATCAATATGATATCTTTTATTATTGTTATTATGTGTTTTATCAGGATTTTTATCTTTGCATTACTTATAACATGCTGGAAAAGATGAAATTTTAGCATTATATAAGCTATACCAGGCTGGGAGATGGAGGAAATTTCAGCAATAATGGCTGGATTTATTGATCAATGTGCAACGGAGCCGGTGGCTGAGCGGATAGAACACTGGATGCATGATCCTGTGGTCCCGGGTTCGATCCCAGGCACCAGCGAGACAATGGGCAGAGTTTCTTTCACCCTGATGCCCCTGTTACCTAGCAGTAAATAGGTACCTGGGAGTTAGTCAGCTGTCATGGGCTGTTTCCTGGGGGGGTGGAGGCCTGGTCGCGGACCAGGCCGCGGGGACACTAAGTCCTGAAATTATCTCAAGATAACCTATCCTCTTACAATGAACATCGCTTTTCGCTTGCATGCGTTATGCGTTAAGGCCAAAAATTGTCACACTAGAAAATGGAAGTTGCTCGTAAAAGTGGCATACTGTCCCATTTACTGTTTTGGGTTTTCTGGTAGATTAGGGGAGGACACTTTAATATGACCGGTTTTCTTGACGTTGGGAAACCTTAACCCCTGGGCTGCTCTTGCCATTATAGCCTGCAACACGCCCAGGAGTAAGAAAAACTAGCGTTGAATGTAATGAAACGCTATTTTCTGGGTGAGCCCCTACGGCTCCCTGGAGCTTATCGGGCTAATGTATGTTATGTTAGACCGGGACATTAGCTATGGAGTTCAGAACTACCAGGGAGCATGAGCCAGAACCTGGCCCCTTCAGAGAGGTTTCAGGGAGCAATGGCCCTTGAACCCCCCCCCCCGTGGTTGGGGGTTTTCCTTAATCTGCCATCGACTGGGGTTAGGCACCCAGAAAGGTAGGCATAACAAAACAAACCCCACATGGTAAGAAACTATAAAAAAAATGTAGAAACTCCCTACAATCCCAAGGAACAAGCAAACATCACACTTTACTGCTGTGCCGCTTGTCTGCACAGGCCTTCCTTCCCCGAGAGGGGGAGGGGGGCCCCGGATTTCACAGCCCCAGGTGTCTGCTTCACCTCAACTCAATACCCATCTCTCCATCAATCCATCCATCCATCCATCCTTCCTTCCATCTCCATCCTACCATCCATCTCCATCCTCTCCCTCCCTGCCTCCCTCCCAAGCTCTGCCTGCCTCCCTCCTTGCCTCTCTCTCCCTGCCTACCTCCCAGCCTCTTCCTGCCTGCCTGCGTACATTTCAGCCTCTCCATTCCTGCCTGCCTGCCCATCCACCCACTAGTCAGCCATCACTGACACAATGAGTGCATTTCGAGTCAACATGGTGCACAGATCTTCCTTGATTATGCAGTTATGTCCAACAAAGTCACTGAATGAACACTCAAGCCTCTTGACAAATCAAAACGATGTGCCGTAAATCTGTGATGTCACAGAGTAGAAGGCACTAGAGTGGTGGAAAAAGTGGATGTCTGTACAAAATATATCTTACCTGAATGTTACTTGAAAAATTACCAACACTTTACTTCGGAAATACCGGAGCTCCGGAAATAACGACCAGGGTACAGCCCCATATAGGCCATTAAATCGAGTGGATACTTATATATAAATACACACATACATACATACATAAACACATATACACACACACATATAGACATACACAAAATGTATAAATACACAGATACACATGAAAATAAAATTAAAAATAAAGAAAGGAAAAAACAAGCCACCGACTGGTGGGAAGAGAGCATCACGCCAGCCAGATGAAGAAGGCACCAAACGAGCACCAAAACTGCACCAAAAGGCCTACCTTGACAACAAAAATCCAAGGGGCCCGGCACGACCACAACACGTGCCAAGACCCAAAAGATCAGCCTGCAAGCTAAGAAGACCCTGGAACCCCAGAAGGCAGAACAGGGTTACACACGAGGTAACGAAAAGCCCCCTGAATCCACAAATGGGACCTAAGAGGAAGAAACCTCTGGAACGAAACCAAAGAACCTAAAGGAACCCGGAATCGAACCCAGGGGAGCCCAAACTACCACATTCGCCGGCGGAATTACACCACAGCAGGGCAAAGCACAGCACCCAGACAGAACCCACAGGTAAATGCCCAAAACAGACCAAAAACTGGGGGACAAGGTGTGGGAGCAGGCATAAACAGACAGGGACACTGAGCCCAAACTCTAGGGCACACACTTAAAACAGACAGAAAATGCAAAAACCAGTGTAAAAACAAACATCCAAGCGTTCCCAGAGGAACAGAAGACGGGCATAAAACCCCAGAAAAGCAAAGAAATGGCAACAGGAGGATAAAACCCTTGAAAGGAAAAAACTCACCCAAAATGCGAGCTCATACACCCTGGCTGAGGTAAACAAACCGTAGTGCCGCCCTGGTGGCCAACCGGGGAATTATCCGCAGAAAAGAAAATGGCCACCACACCAACGAGCCGTGACCGACGCCTTAGAGCCGAAAACACACCAGCAAATGTGGGAAACAAGCAGACTAGAGGGCCGAAAAACCCCGCCCAGAAGCAGAAGACTCAGGTAGGGGCAAACAGCTTCAGAACTGCAAGTGGGTATTCCCCACAGCCCCAGGAACCCGCAACAGAGGCCCTGGGGCAGAGTCGTCCTCCACGCCCTCTGCCCTTAAAGAAAAGGAAGAATCCATGGGAAAAGGCAGCATAGAAAGGGCCGCTGGTAAGACCCAGAAGCCTTGGCAGGAGGAACAGGCTCAAAAACCTCCGTCCCCAACCCAAACAGGGCAGTCCCCGAAGCCGCCTGAGTCTCAGCACTAACTAAACCCCGCCCCGACCCCAAAACCCGCAGACGGTCAGGAGCCGGGAACAGGGAGGGAAAGGGGCGAACAGCACCTAACCAAAATGGGGCTGCTCCAGGGCATCCGGGTGGAAAACCAACCTAGCGCGTTGCAGCAACCTAAACCAAGCTTGCAACACGGATGCCGTCAGTACTCTGAATAGTAAGGACATCAGAAGAGTACTGGAGAACATGCAGAGAACACCTCTCGCACGACTCAAGGTGTCAGTGACCTAACAGGCAGCATGACGGAGGTAAAAGTGGCGACCGTCACCCTGAGACAAGGGCACAGCAACTAACAAACCCGCACAAGACGGGATGGAACCCGGAAGACACATCCAGTTGTCCACCGAGCCTTCGGGAAGCCCGGGCAAGTTGTTGCTAACCGGTTAACACCCAAGCTAACAAGGGGTAGATGCAACACTGAAAACCCCTGCGACGTGTAAAATCACGGGGGCCTAGCAGAGGGCCACCAAACACTACCAGTGGAACTATAGCCACACAAGGCAGACCCCCACCAGGCAAATAAAATAAAAACAAAAGAAAATCCCCGCAAAAGTACACCGTCCCCAGAGGCAACAGGAACTGGTTGCCGCATAGGTGGGAGGCCGTGCAACACCTTGATGCCCAAACCAGCACAATACAGTCCCTACCCTAGGCCAAACAAGGACCTCAAGCCCCAGCTGGCCCCAAGGGCGAGGCAAAAGCCGAGCAGCAAGAACATTTACAGGAATGGTTCCCGAACGCCCCAGGGAAGATAACCCTGTCAAGCAGGGGCAGTACTCACAGGGCACCTAGGGAAGGAAGCCCCTAAGCGCATGCAGCCCTGGTACTGATGAGGAACACCTGGCCACCGCACAACACAACACACGGCAGTGAACGCCACGAAGGGAAACACCGTCTAGGATACTGAGCCCAGAGAAGCGTTTATCCTGGTTGACATTAGCTTATGAACTGGTGCTAGGCAGCCGGCTCAGTGAGGTCCGGGGCTTTCCCCCTCCCTCTCTCTCGGGGCGGGGGAGGGCTGCATGGACGAGCGGCACGGCAGTAAAGTGTGATGTTTGCTTGTTTCCTTGGGATTGTAGGAAGTTTCTACCTCTCTGTTCGGTTTTCGTTTTAGTGTCTTACCCTGTGGGGTTTGTTTTATTATGAGTACCTTTCTGGGTGCTTAACCCCGGTAGATGGCAGATAAGGAAAACCCCCAACCACAAGGGGGTTTTCCAGGGCCATTACTCCCTGAAACCTCTCTGAAGGGGGCCAGGTTCTGGCACTGGTCCCTGGTAGGTCTGAACTCCATAGCTAATGGCGCGGTCTAACAAAACATACAATAAGCTTAGAGCTTAGCCCGATAAGCTCCAGGGAGCCGTAGGGGCTCCCTACAGAAATCAGGCACATTGAAATAATTTGGTAATAATATCTTTATGGCAACTCCCGCCTGTCAGTATTAGTGGAGCAGACCACCACAGGATGCCTAGTCTGTCAACACCTCAATTTTGCCAAACTTCCTCGCCCTATTGCGGCCAAAATATGTTACCTATGATTTTTTTTTTCCTGTGATCCCATGATCAGGGAACACAAATGAACACTTTTATAAGAGGATTTTTTTTGCCTGGCAGTGTAGAAGGCCATTAGGCCCATAGCAGCATAATGTTTAACAAAGAAAACAATTGTATAATTTTTGCATTTTGTGCGCGCCAGGGTGTTGCATGGTAAACTTCCTTGAGCAGCCAGAGGGTTCAGACCATACAGGTGTAGTAATTAGTGTGTTGATGAGAAATATATATTTAAGTTATCTGCTGTTCACTTACTATTAGCATAGAATCTAAAGGAGGAAGGAATGTGATACTTCTAAATATCATATTCATTAGGTAGAATTTGTGTTTGTTTGTAAGATTTCTTATTATGAGTAATGGTATTGTCTTTTCTCAGACATGATAACATAGGATAAAAACCCACATTTGTGTATGTGTGACATTTATGTAAGGAATTTACATCAAGTCTTTCACACTCTCCTGAGTGCTTTGTCAAGGTCTGAGTGTGTTATTAGGATGTGACTTACATCACAATGTCTAATCTTGATTAGACATTAAGATTTAAGTCTCATCTTAACCACACACTCAGACCTTGAGAAAACACTCAGGAGATTGTGACTGACTTGGTTGTAAATTCCTTTCATAAATTTCACAAATACACAAGTGTGGGTTTTTATCCTAAATTCATTATTATGAAAATCTGTAATTTCCTTTTGAGATACTTGTTAATACATTTGCTTTGTATTAGATAGTATGTAGTGAACAGAGCTAAATTGAACAAAGCTGGATTAAAGTATTCAAGTCTTTCAATTGATCCTGATCAGCTCAGGCAGTTTGTTGCTGTGTGGCAGATCTCTGATCACAAATCCTTCCCACCTCACAGAGTTGTGAACATTAGTTTACAAGGACCCGTGTCCCTAGAAGGCATGACAGATTCTTGAAGTACCTGGCATTGTCAGAGTGTGACCATAGTACAAGCTGGAAAAGACACTGATGGGGGTTGCCCAGAAAACGAAGCATTGAGTGTAATGAAATGACCAGTTTTCCTGTGCTAAGCACTGTTATGGTAGGGACATTCTGGATATGTGAAGCTCCCATGACTACTACTTACCAGTCATTGATACAGACCTTTTCAAACCCTTCTTATCCACTTCAAGGGGTGGGGGTAGCAGTAGGAATTAAAGATCACCTGCTACCAAGGTGGTAGCAGGTGATCAAAATCTCCCAGGTGATCTCCCATCAAAAATAAAAAAAAGGCACAGTACACTTAAGATCTCTATGAGTAATGTCTGGTAAAACACAAATCACCAAACAAAACTCTGAACTTTCTAACTACAGTAGGTATTTAGAAGCCTTCCTACAACAGGATGAGTATGGGACATACTCTAGCCAGCCCGTCCTCCTAAGGTTTCCCAACATCAAGAAATTGTAATACTAAAGTCTCTTATCCTAACCTACCAGAGGATCCAAAACAGAAAACAGGAGCATATGTCAATTTTACGACCCACTAACATTTTCTAGTACGATGATTTTTGGCTTTAGGTAATGTATGCATCAAAATGTGACACTCAATTAGGATGGGTTGGGGATACATATTAACTCCTCACCTTTAGTGATAACAATCAACAAAAAAATCCTTCACCACCACCAGATGGCAACTTGACCAACACTGGTGAAGCAAACCTTCACTCTCAAGCCTAAGCTCCACCAATAGTGTGAGGAGGCAGGGAGACAGGGTGGCAACATGAAGTTATTGAGGTGCCAGTGCAGAAAGGGGTAATTTTAGAAATTCAGCACTATTTCTGAGGTGACTCCTTTAGTGGCTTCCCTTAACTTTCTTGCCATGGTCCTCAATGAGGCAAAGGAACATTTTGAAAGTAATGACCCATTTAGACATAACAGAAAAGGTTGACAAATGTGCATAAAGGCTTACCATGCTAACAGATGCTGTGAAGGGGGGGTTAAGGGGTCGAGGACAACACAGCATTGATGAGCTCAAGCGATGGTTGGAAGAAAGCAGGCAGCCAACACCCTGTCCGACCACCAGAAGCCTCGGGTCCTGTGTTAAGCTGCAAAGAGAATGAAGATTGCTGCCAAAGCAGAATACTTATAGGCATCATGAGTCCTGAGAAAGACAGGAGGATGGCCGTAAAGACTGCAATGCAGCGAATGACACACCACCGAACCTGTGAGCAAAGTCACAAGGTCGAGGAAAGAAGAGAAGAACATCATGAAACTCACACAGAAAACCACATCACAACAGTTGGTCCTAGAGCAGCAAAACAAAAAAACAACACATTAAACAAAGCAAGACTCCAGAGGCCCATGAGAGAATGGCAATGACTCAAATGTGGCCAAGAAAGCAGACAAAGTCTAAGTGGACTCCGAGCAAGAAAGCTCTGGAGAAACAAAGAAAAAATAATCAAATCAACTTTAAGAAAATGGTTCGAAGCCAAGGATGACCTCCAGCAGGAAAACCCTGCCAAAGCTAAGCAACACAAAGCTAAGTAAATACAAAAGTATTCACCAAACACACACAGATCAAAAAACAAAAAACAGCCGAGTTAAATGTAATGAAATGCAATTTTCTGGGTGAGTCCCGGAGGCTCCCTGAAGCTATCCAAACTGACATGTGCCATATTAGTTTAGTGTCATTAATCTCGGGAGTTCTGTATGCCTACTGGAGACAAGAGCAAGAAGCTGGTCCACTCAGAGAGGTGCAGGGAGCAATGGCCATATGATCACTCTACATTCAGAGTATGTCTTGTCTGCCATCGACTGGGAAATACCCCCCATAAAGCTTGGCGAAACATTACAAACCCCCCAACTGGTGAAAATCAAACAAACAAACAAACAAACAAACAAATCCTCATCCAAATAACACGGCGGACTTTTAGAGCCCACCCACCATCCCTGCTAACGAGCGGGCCTGCTAGTTAAATGACGACTTGCTTGTTTGTTTGTTTTCTTTTGGGGGAAGTTAATAGGCTCTGTTCAGACGTAGGTTGCAATTTTCACCAGTTGGGGGTTTGTATTGTTTTGCCTAACTTTCTTGGGGTATTTTCCGGTTGATGGCAGACACGACATACTCTAAATGTAGAGTGCTCATATGGCCATTGCTTCCTGTACCTCTGAGGGGACCAGGTACTGGCTTGTGGTCTTTGGTAGGCATATAGGGCCCTGTAACTTATGACACCAAACTAATATGGCACATGTCAGTTTGGATTGCTTCAGGGAGCCTCCAGGGCTCCTCTCAGAAAAAGAATAAGGCAGGAAGGAAGTTCCATCCTTGATAAAAAAAAACACTGCAGAGAATGGAGCAGTGGGAAAAATACTATGCAACAAGTTACTGTCACCATGAAGTCAGAAGGCTAGAATACTAGGAACACCCACCATGTGTCACCCCTGATACAGGATGGTACAAGAACCACAGACACTCCCAACAGGAAGATTGGTAGAAAACTTAGCTATATTGGAGAGTCAGCCACTGAGTAACATTGTAGTAAGAAGACTAAAAAACCAGCATTGAATGTAATGAAGTTCCAATTTTCGGGCGAGACCCGGAGGCTCCCCAGAGCTATCACAGGCTGATATGCTAATGTCAGACTTTGGCATCAGTCATGTGTATGGAGTTCTTAGGGGCCTACTGGGGACCATGGCCAGAACCTGGCCCCCTCAGAGAGACAAGGGGAGCAATGGCCTATAGAAACCCCCGTGTGGTTGGAAGCATTCTTTGTCTGCCATCGACCGGGGCAAGAATCCAGAAAGGTAAGCATCCCAAAACAAACCCCTATTCTGGTAACAATTGCTACCAAAAGCCGAACTGGTGGATAGAACTCCCCAACAGAAAAACAAGCAAATTAGTATGACGTCACACGTCACCGTGCCGCTGTCTGCGCAGCTCCCCCCTCCCCAGGAGGGGGAAGGGGGAGCCCCAGACATCTCTCGCCAGCTATCCACCCATCAGTTCTGAGGTTGGATGTCAAAACATGCGAAAAACCGCCGACCGGAGGAAGGGAGGGTTGCTGGGAAGCCTCCGGGTCTCACCCAGAAATTGGTGTTTCATTACATTCAATGTTGGTTTTCTGGGGGGGGGAACCCCATCAGCTTCCCCGAGCTAACTACCCACAGTGGAAGGTCTAAGGGACAGATCTGGGAGGCGGTCACCACTCACCCCTCAACGAAAAGCGAGACAACAGGCTGCAATCGCCAACCCAAGGTGATACAGGCCCAAATGGGCCTGGGAACGACACGAGACAACGAGCATCCAGGCCCCTGTGCGACCGCCAAAAGTCCCATGCCCAAATGTCAGCAAGGACATGCCGCCAAAATGCCAGGAAGAGCAGCGAATCCACGGACGCCATGGGCACGGGGAAAGAACACAGGCTGGCTAGCCACAGTAACACGGCGGACGACCCGGGAGACCTTCACCTGCGAACAGGGAAAAACATTACCGGATCAACCCAAAGCACACCCCGGAAACACAAGACATGGCATGCAAATAACAGTGGAGGGCCACAACTGAACACAAAACACGATGCACCCCTGGCCTGACCAACCAAGCACCAACAAACTAAGGACCCTTCTGAAAAGCAGCAGCCTCATCCCGTGCCAGAAAAGAGGGAGACGGCTGCAACCGAACAAACCAATCGCCATGACCGAAGGAGCAGAAACCCCTGCGCCGGAAGAGAGCAAGAAGCTCAGCAACCTGACCCCTAAAGGCAAATGCCAACAGGAAGAGCCGTCGAGAAACAAACCCGAACCAAAGGGGTCACCACCAACCGAGGAGAAAAAGGAGCACGCTGTCCAGAGACCAGGACGGCGCAAGCAGCGCATGAACAGGCCGGAGGTGAAACAACACACGATACAGCTTACAAATGGCACAGATGTAACACCAAGACTGAAAGCAAGTCGAAACAGCTCTGCCAGCGCCGCACGAAACGAGGTGACAGTATGCGGCCCCGAACCCCACCAGAAAAGCCAAGCCAACGCCAACAAACACAGCCACCTAAGAAGGGACAGAAGGAAAAGGAAGGACCACCAAAAGACCCCATACTGCCGCCAAGAAGAAGCACACAGGTGAGACACCAACAACGAAGCCAACTGACCACCACCGAAGGTGAGAGACTCGAGGCAGAACTTAACCAGCCCCGTCAAGGTTCATCCAAGCCTAGGAAGAGGCGGAGCCGCGGGAAGATCTCGGGTGCGACGACTAAGGAAGCAAAGCCGGAAATCCAAGCCGGCAAAGAAGGAGATGGAACGTCTGCTGAACAGAAAACTCCCAAACGCGAGCAAGCTCACCAGGAGATCGGAAACTATGGGTCCAACGCAAGACTCCAGAGAAGGGACATTGCGAGACAATGAAAATGCCAACAGGGGGGTCACTCTGGAGCTGGAGGAGGCAGTAGTCACACTGCAGCAAGCTCCTGGAAATATCATATTACCCAAGTACTGGGAACAGGTTGAGGGCTACAGTGTTGTCCCAGGTTACATAAAGGTTCAGGGAAGTGTAAAAGCAAATAAAATATAATAAACAAGTAAAGGTGAGTGAAAATAGCTGAGTTGGAAATGTTTGTTTTGGTTCTAGAACAAAAACAAAGATGGCTGCTGCCACCACCACCACCACTGGGAATGTACACACACCAACAGATGATTGTTTCAAAGGATTCTCATCACAAGATATAAGGAAAGGAGGTGTTCTTGGCAGGCTTGAGATAATTGAGATATGCAAATGAAGTATGAAGAAAAAGTGCTTAAATTGGAAGAGGTCATTGGAGCTCTTAGGAGTGAGCTTTGCACTCTAAATGGGAGTATTCTTCAGCAAGGTAAGATTATTACTGCATTAACAGACAAGGTAACAAATCAGGAGGAGCAAATCAAGGAACTAGTGAAAGAAAATGAGGTGTGGAAAGTGAAGTGTGGTGACTTTGAAGTAATAAACAAAAAAATACTCATATGTTGAACAACTCCAAAGGAGCCTGAGAGCTAACATAGAGTTAGGCAAGGATCTCCAACTGGAAACTTCACTGACAAATCACATAGAGGAGGTTAATAAAGAACTAGAAAAGTATAAAGAAGAAATAAAAGAGACATATGCCCAAGTTGTAAAAGAGAAAGAGACGATCAAGGAAGTGTGTTTGGAAGTCAAAACCAGAAATGACAAACAAGAAGCGTATCTTAGGCAAGCAATCAGGAAAGAACTGGTAACCAACAGTAAACTAGTACAAAACACTGTAGATAGAAGTAAGTCCATAATAGTTTTTGGATGTGTAGAGAAGGAAATTCCATCTAGGGTGGACCGAGCAGCAGAAGAGATGAAAATCATATAAAAAATAGTAGGAATAGGAGAAGGCCTAAAATCAAAGGAGAATGTCAGTGATTTTAGGAGGATAGGAAAATATGAGAAAGACAGGAACCGCCCCTTAAGGGTGACGTTTAATGGAGTGAAATATATGACAGAAGTGCTTCGGAATACTGTACCAGAAAATTGCAATGTGACGAGGATGGCAAACTTTGGTCAACAAGACAAGACCTCTCAAAAGAGGACAGAGAAAAGCTGAAAATGAACATCACTGAAGAGAAACGTCTGAATGGGGATAGAAATGAAGAAGAGAGGAATTCTTTTTTCTACAAAGTGTCAGGGATGTGAAAGCTTGTGAAATGGTACATAAAGACAAAGCAACAAAATCATTAAAGGAAGGGAATGTAAAGAACAAAAGGAAGGGGAACATATTCCTAAAAATAGTATATACCAACATAGATGGAGTGAGATAAAAAATATTGGAGTTGAAGGATATAATTCAGCTCAAAGTCCCAGATATTGTCACATTAACAGAGACAAAACCTGAAGAAAATATTTTAAATGAGGTCGTATTCCCAAGGGGCTACTCAGTTGGAGACGTGGCAGGAAAACTAGGAAGGGGAAAGGAGTGGCTGTGCTGGTGAAAGAACACCTGAAAGTAAGAGAATTAATGTTTGAAAACCCTCGAGATATTGACATAATGGCATTGCAGCTCTGGAATCAAGATGATAAGCTGATAATTTTAAATGCCTACAGCCCACCAGCAAGCAACACATGGACAAAGGAAGAACTGGATGACAAACGAGAGGGCCTCATAATGGTCATGAGAGAGATTATGGTAAGAGCTGACAAAGATAAATCCCGATTGTTGGTACTGGGGGACTTTAACTTTAAGGCAATAGACTGGGAGGCCTACGAGGCAAGAACATAGGACATTTGGACAGACAGATTTGTAAACCTCATCTTGGAGACATTCATGTATCAACACGTCAAGCAGGCCACAAGAATGAGGGAAGGGAATGTTCCGTCAGTACTGGATCTAGTATTCACCAGGAAAGAAGAAGAGTTATTTGACATCCAGTACCTTTCTTCCTTGGGAAAGAGTGATTACGTCCTCTTGGACATTAAATACGCTATGCGTTATAATCTAGTAGAGAATGGGGACAGTGAAACAGTTGTTAAACTCGATTTCATGAGAGGACGCTATGGGGAACTTAAAAAAATTTTCTTGGGTATAATTGGACAGACTTGTTGCTAGGCAAGGCAGTAAATGAGATGTATGGCAAATTTTGCACAATATATGATGAAGGCACACAAACATTCATACCAAAACAGACATGCAGACCTAGGAAACAGGGTTGGTTCAACAGAAATTACGAGAGGGCCAGAGATCAAAAGACACAAGCATGGAATCATTATAGAAAGAGGCCAAACCCCCAAGCATACCAGCGATACAAAGATGCAAGAAACAACTACACATCAGTAAGGAGAGAGGCAGAGAGGAACTTTGAGAACAGTATAGCAGACAAATGTAAATCAGATCTAGGCCTCTTCTATAAATTCATTAAAAGTAAGTTGCAGAGGTTGAAAATGGGGGACAGATACACGGAAAATGAAATGGAAATGTGTGAAACATTAAACGAAAAGTTCCAAAGTGTGTTTGTACAAAATGAGATCTTCAGAGAACCAGACACAATAAGAATTCCAGAGAACAACATAGAGCGTATAGAGGTGTCTAGAGACGAAGTGGAAAAAATGCTCAAGGAGCTAAGTAAGAACAAAGCAGTTGGTCCAGATGGAGTTTCACCATGGGTTCTGAGAGAATGTGCACCTGAGCTCAGCATTCCACTTCAACTGATTTTTCAGGCATCCCTGTGTACAGGAGCTGTAGCTGATGTGTGGAAAAAGGCTAACATAGTTCCAATCTACAAAAGTGGAAACAGGGAAGACCCCCTTAATTATAGACCTATATCATTGACAAGTGTAATAGTCAAAATATTGGAAAAAATAATTAAAACTAAATGGGTAGAACACTTGGAGGAAAACGCTATAATATCAGACAGACAGTATGGTTTTCGATCTGGAAGATCCTGTGTAACGAACTTGCTCAGTTTTTATGATCGAGCCACAGAGATTTTACAGGAAAGAGATGGTTGGGTTGACTGCATCTATCTGGACCTAAAAAAGGCTTTCGACAGAGTTCCCCATAAGAGGTTGTTCTGGAAACTGGAACATATTGGAGGAGTGACAGGTAAGCTACTAACATGGATGAAAAATTTCCTAACTGACAGAAAAATGAGGGCCATAATCAGAGGCAAGGTATCGGATTGGAGGAATGTCACGAGTGGAGTACCTCAGGGTTCAGTTCTTGCACCGGTAATGTTCATTGTCTACATAAACGATCTACCAGTGGGAATACACAATTACATGAACATGTTTGCTGATGATGCTAAGGTAATAGGGAAGATAAGAAACTTAGATGATTGTCATGCCCTTCAAGAAGACCTGGACAAAATAAGTATATGGAGTAACACTTGGCAAATGGAATTTAATGTGAATAAATGCCATGTTATGGAATGTGGAATTGGAGAACATAGACCCCACACAACCTATAAATTATGTGAGAAATCTTTAAAGAATTCTGATAAAGAAAAGGATCTAGGGGTGGTTTTAGATAGAAAAATGTCACCTGAGGACCACATTAAGAACATTGTGCGAGGAGCCTATGCTACACTTTCTAACCTCAGAATTGCTTTTAAATACATGGATGGAGAAATACTAAAGAAATTGTTCACGACTTTTATTAGACCAAAGCTGGAATATGCAGCGGTTGTATGGTGCCCATATCTTAAGAAGCACATCAACAAACTGGAAAAGGTGCAACAACATGCCACTAAGTGGCTCCCAGAACTGAAGGACAAGAGCTACGAGGAGAGGTTAGAGGCATTAAATATGCAAAAACTAGAAGATAGAAGAAAAAGAGACGATATGATCATTACGTTCAAAATAGTAACAGGAATCGATAAAATTGATAGGGAAGAATTCCCGAGACCTGGAACTTCAAGAACAAGAGGTCATAGATTTAAACTAACGAAACAAAGCTGCCGGAGAAATATACGAAAATTCACTTTTGTAAACAGAGTGGTAGACGGTTGGAACAAGTTAAGTGAGAAGGTGGTGGAGGCCAAAACCATCAGTAATTTCAAAGCATTATATGACAAAGAGTGCTGGGGAGACGGGACACCACGAGCGTAGCTCTCATCCTGTAACTACACTTAGGTAATTACACAACATTGTCGAGAAGATCCTGGGAGCATCGCCAGGGGAAGAAGGCCAGAGCCGCACACGCAGGAGAGCAGGGTAGAGGCAAAGGAGCCACCCCACACCCATGACACAGAAAACCCCGGCGTCCTCCCCATAGCTGCAATCCAGAACACTCCAGGAGCTACAGGGCACGGACTGGAGAATGGAAAAGAGTGAGAGGCGAGGCACCCGAGAAAAAAGGACGCAAAACACCAGCACCGGTGCACACCGCCCAGACCAAAACAAACTCCCATGGTGCATGTGCAGGACATGCTGACCGAACCACACAACCCGCTCCGTGGGAAGGTGCCAACTAGGACTACTTTACAAGAAAAGTAGTCAAACAGTACGCGACCCCAAGTGAACCACGAAATAGAAGAAACAGCCCATCACATGGGACAGGAGCCAAAAGAGGCGTAAGCAGCGACAACATAGCCGGCTTAAGAATTAAAGACAAGGAACCTAATCGGGAACTCAATTGGGCTACAAGTAGGTGTCCCGGACTAAGAGCATGCAACGAAAATGAGCAGTGCCGAGACAGCACGGAGAGAAAAGACAGCACTAAAGAACGAGACAGGCCGGAAAACCAAGAACAAGCACAGAAAAGGACCAACAAGCCCTAGAAAGGACTGAAGGGAAGCCACACTGAAAGACGACAGATGTTCCAATAATACGGGAAGTAGCGAATATCTTCCTGAACCCTCAAGAACACAGAAGCAAGCACAAGTCACGAAAGCACAAAAAGGCACAGTCGTACCAGAGACCAAAAGTCATGTAGAACCCCAAGAAGAGGGAAACATGATGGAGATATTCCATCCCAAGAAAAAATGGGGGAATAACGGAGAAGAGCACCCACCTACAGGACAGAACCAACCACCTACAGGACGGAACCAACCACCTCTAGGGACAAGAAACCGAGCCCGTGGAGGGGCCGATGCCTAACAACTCGTACGGCGAGGGGGAAGGAAAAAATCCCACTCCGCGTAACTGTAAGCCCCGCCTAGAGGGTAGACAAACCCCCGCGGGGCCCAACAGGGCCCTAGGCTCCCCAAGTCAGCCCCTCCCAGCCCTGGGAACCTACACGGCAGGCCCCAGGGCCGAGCCATCCCAAAAAGCCCCGGCCCCACAAGAAAAACCGGGGCAGCCGCGAAAATACCAAGGAAGGGAGCCCACTGCCAGACTCTTATAACACGACTGGAGGAACAGGCTCGAATGCCCCCGTCACTACTCCGGAAGGGGAATTCCCCGAGATTGCCCGAGTCTCAAAACCATCGAAGACCTGCCCCGACCACGAACCCACAGACGGTAAGGATCCAGATGTAGGTAGGAAGGGGGACCAGAATAGATCACAACAGGTGAAAGACAAGGAGGCGTGGAAGGAACCGAAGCAACCAACACTGTCATACTAGTTTGCTTGTTTTTCTGTTGGAGAGTTCTATCCACTAGTTCGGATTTTGGTAGCAATTGTAACCAGAATAGGGGTTTGTTTTGGGATGCTTACCTTTCTGGATGCTTGACCCGGTCGATGGCAGACATAGAATGCTTCCAACCACACGGGGGTTTCTATAGGCAATTGCTCCCCTTGCCTCTCTGAGGGGGGTCAGGTAGGCCCTAAGAACTCCATACACATGACTGATGCCAAAGTCTGACATTAGCATATCAGCCTGGCATAGCTCCGGGGAGCCGACGGGGCTCCCCCAGAAAAGAAAGTTCTGATAAAACAAAAGATAACCAGGTCCAAAACTGGAAAAAGACAAAGAGCATTAACACTTGAAAGTCTGGCTATAATAAATAAATAAATATTGCCACCCTGCCTGTGAGCAAAAAACCAGCATTAACTGTAAAGAAATGCCAATCTCTGAGTAAGCCCAGGTAGCCCCCTAAAGCTATACACTAAGATGGGTACCATCTGCTAGGTGGCATCAGCCATGGTGATGCCTAATGGGGACCTAATAGGTTTAATGTACTGGGGACCACAGCCCGAACCTAGCCTCCCTCACAGAGGCACAGGAAGTTGTGGAATTTTTTAAACCACTTCACAAGGCAAGGCAACCAGAAAGTCAGCAAGTCAAAAAAACTACTGCTGGATTCCAAAGAGACTGAAGCTTCAAAACCTGCCTCAAGAATTCCAACTATGCAAACAAATGATAGAATTGTCTCAGAAGTACAGCAAGCTCATTTGCCCCACCTCCCCCACTCGTTTGTAGGGAGAGGATGAGAGAGCTACTAGGGCTCATCAAGATATTGGCAATTCATTACAATCAATGCTGGTTTTCTGGGGGGGGGGGGAGAAACCCCTTGTGGCTCCCTGAAGCTGTCATCCCATGGAGAAGGAAATACATAGGGGAATAAGCCACAGAGGAGGAAGCACCACAGGAGTCAAGATAAAGATAAAACTCCCAGCAAATAGGCACAACCCAAAGGTACAAAGGCCCAGGAACATACACCAAACACTAGACTGTCAGAACCCTGTTTGACCTTCAAAATCCCTGTGCCCAGGACATGTTCTCAAACACCGGAGGTCACGTCACGTGCCAATGGAAATAACGCTCTATTATGAGTTATTCTTCACAGTAACTCTTGCTCACGGTTGTCTCGTTAGGGAGGGGGGGGGGTGGGAAGGAAGGGGGGTCTTTGTGGGAGAGAGGGGAGAGAGAGGAGAGAGAGGGGGAGGGGAGAGAGGGGGGGAGGGGAGAGAGAGGGGGGAGGGAGAGAGAGGGGGGGAGGGGAGAGAGAGGGGGGAAGGGGAGAGAGAGGGGGGGGAAGGGGAGAGAGAGGGGGGGAAGGGGAGAGAGAGGGGGGGGAGGGGAGAGAGAGGGGGGGGAGGGGAGAGAGGGGGGGGAGGGGAGAGAGGGGGGGGAGGGGAGAGAGAGGGGGGGGAGGAGGGAGGGGGAGGGGAGAGAGAGGGGGGGAGAGGGGGGGTGGTAGGGAGAGGGAGAGAGTGTGTGTGTGTGTGCGTGCGTGTGTGTGTAAACATATGCACTGAGGATAGGTAGTTTGTGCATGGCTATTTGTTAGATGTATATCAAGGTCCACCTCCAAGGTCTACTGACTTTCCCCACATTCACCTGGGCACTAGGTGTCATGAACGACCAACCCCAGGAGCGGGAGACAGTGGCTATAATAATTGCTTTATGAACAACTTTAACCCCTTAACTGAGCGGCCTCCAAATCTAACCCCCCCTAGTGCGCAGGAAATAAAATCTCTGGAAAAAATTCTTTTCTGTTTTTAAAGTGTCAAAAACCCTTCCCTGAATAAGGGTATAGTAACAGAAGGTCGAAATTGTAACAGAAGGTCGAAATTGAAATTGGAGAAGACAAAACAAGGGTGAAATTTTTTTCTAAAA
>NC_091197.1:7255484-7427341 GCF_040958095.1 Procambarus clarkii | reverse complement strand
TATTTCTTTCCATTTTTTATGTTTGTCTGAACTGGTCAAACACCAAAATTCGTTAATGTCTCACTCGCCTTGCACACACCATTACTTTGCTGTCTCGCCTTGCATGCACCATCACTGTACTGTCTCGCTCACCTTGCATGCACCATCACTTTACCGTCTCGCTCACCTTGCACGCACCATCACTGTACTGTCTCGCTCACCTTGCACCATCCTTACATTTTCTTTGCACCATCTTACATTTAGATCCTTACATTTTCTTTGCCCACTGTTAAACTCACTCATTCTTATTTAAAGCCAACTTAGATTGCAGATAACAGACCCAATCTTAAAGTATTTCTGAACTTTAGGTTAGTATGAATGAATAAATGCATATGGTGTAAATAGGTCGAAAGAAATGAAATGAAATACAAAAATGTAAAGAAGACTGTGGACGAGATCACTGCGAGGTGGTACAGTACTGCCGACCTAACAGTAATAATGTTTTCTGTGGTACGAGATCTAACTCTAGGGCTCTAATCTCATTGCATTTATTTCAGCACACATTCTGAAATAACTGTATAGTTCTGGAACTTTTCCAGATTTTAATATTATATACTTTCTAATAATTTGAATTTATGCTGTTGTCAATTGTGGGTGGTTTTCCTGCAAAAAAAAATTACAGATCACTTGTTGTTGCATGCTTACATGGTACAGAAATAATATTTCAACAGATTTTAGTGTAAAACCATAAATATAAAAAAAATTCTACTTGCATTGACCACACTTCCTTATAGACTGCCGATGTAACTCCTCAAAATTTAAGACTGAAATTTTTTCAGTTCTTTTCCATCAGAACTTATCTTCATGAACTTTAAATTTGTTTATTTCTTTTTTGGTGTCGCATCATACTCCACAGCTAACCTTGTTCAATTTTTTAGATCAATACTGTGTAGCTTTTCTGTGGGGAGCCCCTCTGGTTCCCTGGAGCTATCAGACTGATATATGCAATATTAGTCTGGGGCATCAGTCAATTGGAGTTCAGCCTACTGGGGACCACGAGCCAGAACCTGGCCCCTCTCAGAGAGGCACAGGGAGCAATGGCCTATGGTAACCCCATGTGATTGGGAGCATTCCATGTCTGCCATCGACCAGGGTTAGGCACCCAGAAAGGAAGGCATAACAAAACAGACCCCACTTGGTAAGATAATGCAACCGAAGACCAAACAGAGGAAGAACTCCCCCAACCCAAAGAAACAAGCAAACATCATACACCGCCACCACATCGCTTGTCCGCGCAGCCCTCCTCTCCCCTCCCATCCCCTCCCCCCTACCCGGGGGGAGGAGGAGGAGGGAGCCCAGAACCCCCAGTTCCTGCTACTCACACCTCCAGTTTGCAGGCTGATGCGCTCTTTGGGCGGTCGTTGACTCTGGCCTTGATTTCTTGGCAGTATTTGTCTTAGTGGTGTATCCTGCTGTTTGTGGTGTGGTGGCCAGGTGAAATTAGAGTACTTGGGCTGCATGCCCTTAGGGCTGCCTTCCCTGAGTGCCCTGTCAGTACTACCTTTGGGCTCTAGGGTTACCTTTCATAGGACCTTTGGGGACTTCACTTCCATAGGGGGGTCTTGGTGCTCTGCATTTACCCTGCCCTTGGGTCCAGTTGGGGTTTTCTCACCCTTTGTTTGGCCTTGGGTAGGAAGTGTTGTTGCTGGTTGGGGCGCAAGGTGCTGTGCAGCTTGTCTACCAATGCGGCAGTCTGTTTCCTGTTCCTTCAGGTGACATACTTTTGCGGGGGTTTTCATTTATTTTTATTTTTCTTGCCAGGAGGGGGTCTGTCTTGTTTGGTTGATAATCCACCTAGGGTATATTGGTGACTCTCCTCTAGGCCCATGTGCTTGTACATGTTGCAGGGATTCAGTTTTTTAGCTCATTCCCCGTTGTTAGCTTTTGGGCTAACAGACTTAGCAGTACCTTTTAGTAGTACTGTAGTTTCAACCAGAATAGAGGTGTGCTTTGGGATGCTTACCTTTCTGGGTGTCTGACCCGGTCACTGGTAGACATAGAATGCTCCAAATCACACGTGCATTTCTATAGGCCATTGCTCCTCATTATTCTCTGAGGGGGCCAGGTTCTGCCTTATGGTCCCTGGTAGGCCTTAAAACTCCATTCACACTGATTAATGCCAAAGTCTAATATATCCATATCAACCTGGATAAGCTCCGGGGAGCCTCCTGGTCTCAACCAGAAAATGGCGTTTCATTACATCCAGCGCTGGTTTTTTGACATACTATACATATAAATATGGACAGAACCATACGCAGTTGGTGTTATGGGTGTGGGGAGGGAAAGAGGGAGGGCGGTCAGTCGGTCCGTCCGTTCGTCTGTCCGTCCTGTAATACCCTCCATTCGGTATGCAAGAGGTTCACTTAGTCCTTGAGAAGTTTTTACACACCCAATTGTAGTACATTCCCATTGTTTGCCATGCATCTTGACTAGTACCTTATGGAATAATCTCTCTTTAGTTGTGATGCTTTTTCCTATCATGTGGAAACTGGTAAATTTTGTAGCCCGCATGATTCTTGCCTCTTTTGTGTAGCCAGTTCAGTATTAGTTCCCAGCTCTTTGTGCCTTATGTGCCAACTCTGTTCTGTTACCCTGATCTGTTCCTCGCACAGAAAATGAGTTGCCAGTTATGCAGGAAGTCTTCCAGCTTTCTGCCAATTTGTGCTTTTCTTGTATACTTGACTAGGTATGCTGGTTGTGTGTTAAGCACTGTGTAACTTTCAAAAATTTCTTGTCGTTCTCTTAAGTGCTTTACTTTACATGTTTTACTTTTTCAATATTGCCCCCATTCTTAGTCCAATGAAGCCCACCCGGTCTTTTGATACTGTCCTGTTCTTTCTCTACCTCATTACCCTTTTTCTGATTGAACCCATAATACTTAATTTTTATTGACTAACAGTGTGGGGAGTAACTTGCATGATGAGTATACTGTTGATGCTTGATCTGCAAGTTTGCAGCACACAAGTGTGTATTAATGTCCAAATTCATATTGTACAAATGCATATTTGGCTGTGTATGAATTGGCTAGAAATATGATTGCAAATTTTTTAAGTGTTATAAGGCAGGTTCAGTTAGATAAGAGTTTTTGTGGTTGGTGCAGTTGTTGTTTTTGTGCATTGTGTATCTTTCCACCATTATGTTCACTCTCCACACTTTCCCCTCGGCACTTGCCTCTCTTTCCTGTTGTGCAGGTGGAGTGACACCATAATCTTTTCCTTGCAACTCCTGATAACCATTTTGTTTTCCCATACTTTATGATTACATTCATATATAATTATTCCTCCCAAGCATCCAGCACCTTCTCTAAGTTATATACAGTATACAGTAATTTAGTATACACAAAAACAGGTGTTTTATTTAAATTTTTACATGGTTTGAATCTTTTATCTCTGCAATCTATTTTTCCTAAATAATAAGTTCACTTCATGTGAAGTCACTCTGCACAAGGTTTTCCATGAACCCAACCCTTGTGCAGATTGTGTATTGACTGTACATGAAACATTCCATTGAGCAGACTCACTTGATTGAACCCCCCCCCTTCCAATCTCTTACCTTTTACTCACCTTTCTATATGGTAGTTTTTCTTATCAGATATAATTTAATGAGACTTGGTAAGGTGCATTGTGTTGTTGCCATTTGATAGAAGGAGGGGTATGTGCAGCTAAATGAGCAAACCAGTATGGTACACAGGATGCTAGGATGCTTCTTGCCAGTATTTGGGGTTGCCAATGAAGGCTGTAAATGCTTTAAGAGTGAATTTGGATCTCTTGCAGCTGACATTAACTTGCTGATTTTCAGTGCTCTACAACACCGGTATGAAACTGCAGATATGTTTGGAAAGTCGTCTGTTGCACTGGTACACTTAGGATGTCACCCTGCATGATTGCACAATTTGCTCTCCAGTAGACTGCAGAATCATCTTACCTCTTGGAGGTACCCAATTTAAATAAGTATTTATTAATAAGTATAGTAGATAACAGACATGGCAGTTTACTCTTTCCCAGCATGGAGAGCGGAGGCTTAAGAGAGCTGTCTCCAGTTGATGAGAAACCTGGGGCCTCGGAGCGATTATATATGCCTCGAGTCAATGTCCCACCTGCGTCACCAGCATTTAAACACAGAACGCGACAAGTGATCAAGAGCGCTTCAGCATCAGGGCTGTCCTTAATGATTCCTACAGGTATTTTAAAAAATTGTTGTTGTGGTGAATAGTGTACTGTAGTTGCTATTATTGTTGCTAGGGTCTTTTGCCTGACTTGAATGTTCTTGGTTACACATTTTGATGATTCTAAAGTTATTTTCAGTGATATTTATCTGATTTGCCTTTATTTTATTTCATGACAGTTTTTGCACAAGACAGTTAGTTTAGTATTAATTGTGTTCTCCAGCTTTCATGAGTCTTCAACAGCCTTTTGGTGTTTTCAGAAGATAGCATGCCTCAGCCCATACAGTCTCCAGGAGGGTCGAGTACTGCCTCATCTCGTGATGCTTCTCCTTCCAGGGAAATTTCCCCTCTTGTCAACTCCCTTAAACCTCCTACAATTATCCGCCGAGGCCCGCAAGGCTTTGGCTTCACCATCCGAGCCATTAGGGTTTACTTTGGGGACTCTGACTATTATACTGTGCATCACTTAGTAATGGTGAGTACATATACATACTGGCATATTAATTCAATCATATTGCTGTGTAAATAATAAGTGCTCAAGATTAGCTTTCCATTATTGTAAGGTTACGAAAACTTTTCCCACTTTCATACGATTGGCTCATCAATCAACCCAGAGAAGGTATGGCAGCAATATACAAAAGCTTTAAATGTATACAAAATTACCTTGCCATTCACAATGTCACTTGCATCATCACTCCTGCCAGTGAGAGAGGGTGTTCGGGGAAGTATGCCATAGTGCACTTAACAAACATTTTGGATAGGATAAAAAAAAGCTGTATTTCTGTGAATAATTGCATGCCTTTGAAAGTCAAGAAGAAAACCATAGCAAAAATTTAAATACAAAGTTGCTTTTGTTAGATTTATGGGCTAGGTGTACTCACCTATTTGTACTCGCCTATTTGTGCTTGCGGGGATTGAGCTCTGGCTCTTTGGTCCTGCCTCTCAACTGTCAATCAACTGGTGTACAGGTTCCTGAGCCTACTGGGCTCTATCATATCTACACTTGAAACTGTGTATGGAGTCAGCCTCCACCACATCACTTCCTAATGCATTCCATTTGTCAACCACTCGAAGGTGTGGTCATGAAGCTGAGTGGAAGAGAGCAGACTATCTTGCCAACACCTGCTTCCTCCTGCCTTCCTTCCTTCCTAATTCTGCCATTGTTTCTTCACCTCCACCAGTGGCAACAGCTGGTGTTGCCAATGATGGCGGTGATTGGCGCCATTGACGCTGGTGTTGCTAATTGATTGGTGCCAACCAATCAACCAGGTATCAACCAGCTGCAGCAGAAGCAACATCTGCAACAAAGGGCCAACATTATCACATACAATATAGAGAAAATGTGAGAGACGTAGTAGGACTAAGGAATGCAAAGACATACTCGTGGGGAGTGACAAGGAAGTGTGTGTGAGGAACTACAGAAGTTTTACAAGGTCTTATAAACAGAGTTAAACTGAAGTCCAAAAAAAGAAATGAACATAAAATACACTTGACAACTTAGTCACTGAAAAATAGATAAAGAAACCTGGAGGAACAAAATGTTTATATAGCAGTAGGATAAGACCAGGTATCACTGTGGCTACTGAAGGAGGTGGCAGGGATTGTGCTATGAACTACATAGACCTTACCTTTCTCTTACTTGCTTCTTACCTCAATCTCTTACCATATTTTTACCTTCTTACCTTTTTTACCTTTACCTTTTTACCATGCCTTTACCTTCCTCTTCTTTCACACAACTTGATACTTGTCCAAGACAGACCGAAATGTTGTTCTTTCTTCACTTTTTGATGTGTGGTTCAGTCATAACAACTAAATAAAGCTTTCAATATACCAGTACAGTAATAGGGACTGTCGAGTTCCAAGAAATCTGGAAAAAGGCGACAGTAGTGCTAATATTCAAGGAGACTAACAAGAAGCAATGAATTAAATATCAGTGGCACTAACACAGATTTCCTGCAAAGTGTGGAAAAAGTAATTGGGGGGAAAAAATAGTTAGGCACTTGGAGAGAATACATTTTGTAATAATGGGGACATGTTAATTCAGAGAGGGAGAAATTCATGGGCGAGAAACATATTTTAATTATATGAAGGTCTCCTAACTTGCTTTTTGTAATCATTACCAACTTTCTCTGAAATTCTCAATCCTTTTACCTCGAAAGTCATTTAGTCATTATCCATTTACCAGTTTTATCTTGTATAGTAATTTTGTTTACCTGGTAATTCTACAGATAATTATCTTGATGCTTTTGTCATATTAAGACATTAACATGCAACTCTCTACAGGCATGTGATCAATTTAGATTTATCTATCGTCAATCTCTCCATCACATACATGTATACAGTATATCCTTATTAATGCTGATATATTAATGAGACACGTGATAAATTACACGAACATATTTGAAGACCAAACCACACGCGAGAAGATGAAGAAACGACGATGATTCGGTCTGTCCTGGACCATTATCAAGTCGACTGTGATAATCTTCTAGTGTGTGGTTTGGTTGTCATATATTCAACCATGTTATTGTAACTCATCGTCTGCATATGAACATTTTTCTTTCCTCGTACAGGATGTTGACCAACGTAGTCCAGCGTTTGAAGCGGGTCTGCGCCCCGGAGACTTGATTACTCACATTAACGGGGAGCCAATCCAGGGCATGTTCCACACTCAGGTTGTCACTCTGCTGATGAGCTCTACAGATCATGTATCTCTGCGATCAATGCCACTTGACCAGACTTCTATTAGGGCAGGTACGACCAGTATTATCTAGTGTTGATTCTGGGGGGGCACAGTCTTTTGTTTGGCCACTTCATTAGTAGGCTGTCTGTGCAGGTAGGTCACTCTGATGTAGGCATTACAATCCAGTTGATCAGTAAATTCCTGGAGGAAATGTTTAGACTACTGTACATGTTACTAAATTATAATCTAATCTATGCTTAATACAAAGGCATTGTAACATGCCATAATTTTTTATTGGATAGTTTGACAAGGTTATCTGAATGGAATTTTGTAGCGTTGTATATTTGGATTAATTAATGAAACACGATACCTCTTGGGGAAAAAATTATTATGGAAAGTATGAAGTTACTTCTTTCTGTTCTGATGATAATTTGGTTACACCTGCAGTGGTGTAAATAACATCTGTAGCCAAAAAAAATAACAGGGTACCTTTAAATGACAACATCTGTGGTACAAAACCAATGAAAAATACTTACTTGCCAGGTGTTCATGCTGTGTTTTCTCCAGCTCAACATTGTCCTCCAGATAAAAGCAGCTTTTATGCTAATATTTATTTTGCATGTAATATTTATATAACTTGTTTTCTTCCTTATGTTAATTACCTTTTCATTTTGCATATGCTTGCCAAGTATAGAACTTAATTTTTTCACAGTATTATTTCCTATTGCAAAATTACAATGTTTAACATATGCATTAACTGAAGTAATGTGTACACATTATATTTATACTGTATACATTAACTAGGAGACCTGGTCAGAGACAGGGCCGTGGGGACCTTGACTCTCGGAATCACCGCAAGGTATACGGTTATATAAATCCAATTTTCTGGGCGTCTTAAGTCTTTGAAGGAGTTGAATTGCCTGTAGAGTATTATGCATCTACCCACTTGGTATGAGAATTCTCAAGAGTAAAGAGGAACCTTTAAGATACTATTGTAGTACTGGAAGAAAGGGAAAGCAATTAACTTGATCAGGTCACCAGTTATTTCACCAGTACACAATAGTGTTGTTTACTTGACGTAGTGTTCAAGTCTTGATCATGCTTTGTATACAGTATTTTATTTTCTATTTTTAGCATTAATTGAAATCAGAACTTTGTAAAAAGTACTGTACAAAGGAGTTCATTTCTAGATAATTTTGAGCAAATAAAATAGCAGATTAGAATATAACAATGCAGATCTACATTGGAATTTAGTTGAAAAAAATTGTAAAACTAAATTCAAATACAGTAATACATAGATTGTATTATGCATTGTAAGTTGATTACTATACACCACAGCCATCTTGAACACCTGGTAATAAAACCAAGTAAGTGTCATCATCAGAAGGCAGATTAGGAAGAGCTCTGAAGCAGGAAGAAATGTTCTTTAATAATACAGGCACCAAGGAACCGCTCTTGGTAATACCAAGGAACAGCTCGTACACCATTCCCAACTTAACTACTCGTTCAGTAGTCTGTGTTGTACAATGATGCGTGTTGAGGTCAAGTGCAACATGACATATCCATGATGAATAAACCACACATAAGAAGGTGGAGAAATGACGACATTTCGGTCCGTCATGGACCATTATCAAGTTGTATGTGATAATGACTTGATAATGGTCCAGGACGGACTGAAACGTCGTCGTTTCTCCATCTTCTGATGTGAGGTTTGGTTATCATATCTTCATGCACGTTATTGACTCATCATCTGCATGACATGTCCATTGTGTTGTCTGGATACATATTTTACATGTATCCTTACTACATTGCATGTAGTGTATTTGCTTGTTATTTGATCATATATGCCTTATAACATTGCTACTATTTCAAGGGAAATTTAATAGTACAGTAGTGGTGAAAGTATATCAAATGAGTCCACATTTAATTATAGTCTACACATTACAATTTTTCAAAAGTTGGTTTGCTGTAAGCATGAGTTTGAAAAAGTGAACTACAAATATAGCAATTTTTCACTTTAATGAGTTTAAACTTTCAATGTACACATATTGGTATGTAGCGAGACTGGCCACATTAAATTTGCGTCTCTTTTTACAGTATTGACAATTTAACTAGTCACAGTCATTCACTTTAAATTACTTATTGTAGGTGGCCGAAAAAGGAACCCTGGGGCATCAAAACTGGCTAAACGCTTACCTGCCAAACACAGGAGGACAAAGAAGGACTCTGACAAGCGACGCAAGACGTCTCTCTTCCGTAAAGTGTCTAATAAGCGTGTTTCTGCTGAAATTCAACAGGTAGGCAATAAACTACTTAACTTGTTAACTTTAATCTGGTTATATTAATGGTTTGGCAAATGCCTGGATTGCAGTAAGAAGTGTAGGAATGGTTATATGCTACTTTCATGTACTGTCACCTTTTACAATGCTCCTTCCTGATAAATACACTAAATGTTACATACCACATTAGTGTAAACATTGTAACCAATTTTCAGCTCTACTACTAGCAGTGGGTTCTCTAAATTTGTTTTCTTTAACTTTATGCTTACAGGCTTCATGAAATAAAAATACAGATTACCACATGTTGGACAGGGTTCAACCAAAAAACCTGTTGTCCATAAAAGCAGTTTGTCATCCTGAAATTTTTTTCATTAAACATAAAATTTTGTTTCGACTATGCTCACTGACTTCTCTATGGCACCAGCTAGTTTTTTTGTCTCGAGTTGTGTCCTCTTAAATTTGTTCTTCTTTCGTCATCTTAAGTCATCACAGAATGCTTTCTTTTGAATTTTTTGTTTGATGAAGCCTTCATCAACCACATTACCTGCATTTGTATGTGATTTGTTCACATTACCTGCATTTGTAGTTGACATTGTGTAATATGGATACACCTAAATTATGCATTATCAATATTATCACAGGAATAGACCCTGACTTGCCATGCCACAAAGTGCAAAATGGTTGGAATCATATGCGGGTCGTGTGATCTCTTCCTTTTCTTACCACCACTATCAGCCACATCAGTTTGCTCTTATTGTCTTATAGCAGAAGTTATTCACCCTGCTTGCTCTAATTACTACTACTATTAACTACAATACTTTGGATCATGCTAGAAACTAGAAACTCGATTCTGGATAAGTTGTGTCCAGGAACCATGTAGTCATCTTTGTCCTTGAATTAAGTCAAATTTGAAGACAAATAGGGATAAATCAAACAATAGTTTAGATTAACATTCACATAAATGTTGGAAGGGGGGGGTTGTTGCTTGTTTGACTCAATTCACCCTTTCTCCTGATGACATTATTTGGTAGCAGGCGTCTCTCGCGTTGCAGGATAGGTTTAGGTTGTTGCAACGTGCAAGGTTGGTTGCTTCCTCGGATGCCTTGAGGTTGCCACGTTTTACTTAAAGGGACCCGGACTTGCGGGTGTTGTTCACTTTGGCCTTGGGTCAGTCTGTGCCTCCTTGTTCTTTCTCTGCTGTGGTTCATTCAGTCCTTCCAACCCCCCCCCCCCCCCCCCCCCCCACCCACCAATTCCGGTTCCTAAGTGTCTGAGGGCTTCGGGGTCGGGCAGGGTTTTGAGGTCTCTGAGATTTTTGCGGTTTCGGGGTTGCCTCTTCCGGGGTGGCGACAAAGGCATTCGAGTCTGTTCCTCCAGCCGTTGCTCCGGGATCTGACCAGTGGGCCTGCTCTCTTCCTGCTCTTTCAGCCGCCCCGGCCTTTTCTTGTGAGGCTGGGGCTTTGTAGGATGATTCGCCACCGGGGCCTGACTTGTAAGTTCCTGGGGTTGGGGAGGAGCTGACTTGGGGGGGCCTTGGGCCCCGTTGGACCCTTCCTGGGTCTTCCAACCCTCTGAGCGGGGCTTACAGTTAAGAGGAGTGGGGGTTTTCCTTTTCCCCTCTGAGTACGAGTTGGCTTGGGCATCGGCCCCTCTCTTCGGGTCCGTCGGTTCTGTCCTTCTTGTGGGTGCTTTTACTGCTCTCTCCCATTTTATCTAGGACATGTATTCTTCTATGTCATGTCGCATCATGTTCGCCTCGTATTGGGATCCTGCATGACCATTGGTCACGGATGCCACTGGGCCCATGTGAGCTTTTGTGCTTGCTTCTCAAGGGTCTCGAAGGTTCAGGAAGATATTCGATACTTCCCATATTATTGGAATGTTTGTCGTCTGCCGGTGAGATTTCTCTCCAGTCCCTTGGACTCGTTGGTCCTCTTCCGTATTCTTATCATTTTTCGATCCTATGTCTAATTATTTTATAATTACATCTTCTCTCCATACTGTCTCGACATTACTATTAATCGTTCAATACACTTTGTAGGCGCCCTCCCCAAAAGACGGGTGGTACAGCTCGATACTCGGGTGCATGCGCCATTTTGATTGCTTTGTTTCTGGGTGGTGTTAACATGTGTTGGTGTTCCGCGTCCTTCTCGCGGGTTATATGCTGCTCTTGCTCATCTTCTCTCCAGTCATAGGTCCCCTGGATACTATGGGAGTTCTGGATTTTATCTATGGGGGAAAACCACCTAGTTACAGTATTTTCGCTGCTTACGGGTGTGGGGTGGCTAGGAGTGGCGACGCCTCCACCTTACGCTATGCCTCATCATCTCCTACTGTTCACACAACTCTGTACATAATCCACTAGCGATGCTCCCGGATTATTACATGACTCAGCTGTGTCGTGACACAATAGTGTCTATGCTCTACAGGTGAGGGTATATGATCTGGTGATACTGTCAGCCAGGCGTTGGTTCTCGGTTTTTTGGATGAGTGTTGGGTGTTATTTGTAGTGTGTTGATTGGCCACTTTGCGTGCATCTTAACGTGACTTTACTATGTGCTTCTATCAATCCTATCTGGATGCTCCTTCCTTGCCTCAGTCTTTGCTCTCTGGATGTTCCTCCCTTGACTCGGTCAATGCTATCTGGTCACTCACTCATTGACTCAGTCATTGCTTTCTGGACACTCCTTCCTTGTCTGTCATTCAGTGCCTGGCTGCACTCTTATATATACAGTACATTGGAGGGTATGTGTGTATGATTACTAATCGAGTAAATTATATTACCACTTGCTTCCTCGATCTTCTTCGTTCATCATCTTGATTATACTCTCTTGTCCCTAGCTACCTGTGCTTGGGCTGTATTTAGGGTCTTTTCATTGCATGTTTCTGTTATGCATATTTATTTCCTTCCTCTATACTACACATTGTTGTCTTTTAGTATGTTAGTATGTGCTTATTGGCTATACTAGTGTGCTAGGTTGCACTGTGTGTGTATGTTCGTTCCCTGCGATTGGACAGCCCCACTGTTCAGTTATAGAACAGTTCTTTCATCTTCTTGCATGTCACTACCAGCTTCTGTGTTGCAATGTCTGCTGGTGGCTGTAGGTTCCATCAACCACTCCCACCCTACAGTTCCTTTTCGTTGGGACGGGGGTGCTCGGGTTACGGCCATGGCTACGGCCTTTTCCTTGTTCCTTTGCCGGATTCCTAGTTCCCTGGGGACGTTCCTTCTGGTTCCTTGCAGCCTTGGTTTCGGGGGCTGCTTGTTCAGTGTCCAAACCCAGGGATTTTCCCTCGGCTCTACCTCTTTTCTAATTGTCGGTCCGATCCATTAAGGGGTTGGTTCCGTCTTCTCCTCGAGTCTTCTAGTCTGGTACTTTTGACTCAAGTCTCTCACCATCTGTTCGGTGATCAGGTGGCTTCGTTGATGGTGTCCCACCTGTGTGCTTCGGCTTGGCAGCAGTATGGGGTTTTGCTTGGCGGTCCTTACTTTTCTTTTTGTCTCTTTGTAGGTATCCTGCGCTTTTTGTTGACGTGGTCCTGTCCTTCTCTCACGGAGGTTTGGGGCTGTTGGCTTGGCACATATTGTCGCCTTGTCTCGTGCAGCGCTGGCAGAACCGCTCCGTTTGCTTTCGGTTTTGATGTTTCTTCTGCACCATGGCGTGAGCTGTTTCGGGCGTTGTTTCCCTCCGGCTTGCTCGTGTGCCACCTGAGCCGTACTGGTCTTTTGAATGGACTGCTCTCGTTTCTGTCTTCTCCTGGGTTTGTTGTTTTCCCTTCAGTTCAGGATTGTTCCTCTAAGGCTCTTTTCCTATTGGCATTGGCCTCTGGGGGGTCAGGTTGTGGAGCTTCATGCTCTTCTCCGGCACAGGGGTTTCTGCTCTTTTAGTCGTGGTGGTCTGTTTGTTCGCCTGCAACAGTCTTTTTTTTTTTTTTTTCCTGGCGAAGAATGAGACTGCTGCTTTCCGGAGGGGTGGTTGGGTTGTTGATGCTTAGTTGGTCAGGCCAGGGGTGCATCATATGTTGTCTGGTTGTGGCCCTCCGCCATTTTTTGCGGGCCACAGCTTCTGTGTCTGGGGATGCACTTTGGATTGATCCGGTTTCCCTTCTTCCCTGTTCGCGGGTACGGGTCTCTCAGGTCGTCCGTAGGGTTATTAAGTCTAGCCAGCCTGCGGTCTATCCCCGTGACCATGATGTTTGTCTGTTTGCTGCTCTTGCTGCCATCTTTGGTAGCATGTCCTGGGCTGACATTCGGGCATGGGGTTTTTGGCGGTTGAACAGGGTCCTGGCTGCATGCTACCTTGTTAATGTTTCTGGGCCTAGTCGGGCCTGTGTCGCTTTGGGTCGATGGTTGCAGCTGGTTGTCTCGACTTCGAATTGAGATGTGAACACCGATCGCCTCCCGGGTAAGTCCCCTTTATTTCATTTTTCTCTGGTGAAGTAGCTCCCGGGAGCCGAAGGGGCTTCCCCAGAAAACCAGCGTCGAGTGTAATGAGACGTCATTTTTTGGGCGAGTCCCGGAGGCTTCCTGGCAACCCTCCCTCCCTCTGGTCGGCAGTTTTCGCGTTTTTTGACATCCAGCCTCAGAACTGAGGTGTGGATCGCCGGTGTGGGGTCTGGGGCTCCCCCTTCCCTCCTCCGGGGAGGGGGAGCTGCACAGACATGAGGCACGGCTCGTGTGACGTCATGTTTGTTTGCTCGTTTTCATTTGGAGTTCTGTCTACTCATTTGTCTATTTTCATCGTTTTTAACCAGAATAGGGGTTTGTTTTGGGGCACTGGGTGCCTGTCCTGGTTGATGGCAGATATAGAATGCTCCAAAATCACATGTGCATTTCTATAGGCCATTGCTCCTCATGCCTCTCTGAGGGGGGCCAGGTTCTGGCTCGTGGTCCCCAGTTAGCCTAAAACTCCACCGACATTGACTGGTGCCAAAGTTAGGGATAATCATATCGGCCTGGATAGCTCCGTGGAGCCTCTGGGACTCGCCAGAAAATGGCGTTTCATTACATTCAACGCTGGTTTTTTCCTTTATATCTTTCATACCCTCTTCTGTTATATTTTCTTTGAGGAACCATTATTCTTCACGTTATCTTAATTATAGAAGGAGCAGGGTACATACGTGTAAATAATGAAATCTTCACAATGTTTTATTAAGGGTTTGGTGCACTTCTCTTGGCTGCTTGTTAATCAGAGGAGTATGGGTATTGTTTCAGCTCATCTTCTTGAGCTGCCCCAAAACTTGTGCAAACCTACCCAACCATGCATGAAAAAACATGGTTGTTTTATGAGCTGCTATGATTCATAGTATTTTATCTATTGGGGGATTTTGGTATCAAACTACGATGTATTATTTGAGTGGATAGGTTTATTGTAAAGCGATGTTCAGAAGTGTTCACATTGTTACCCAACGCTTAGTGTGGAAGGTTATGTAGGTAATGAAGCTTATCTAAAAAATGTGTGTCCACGAGTGCACTATGGAGAGGGCACACTCGGAATTAAAAAAAAAAAAAAATGACTTGTATTCTCATATATTGGTAAGAATCATCCATGTGGTGCATCTTTTGTGTCTTTATAAAACAAATAATTAATTTTTTTACCCATTACTTTTTCCATTCTTAGAGCCTTTGAAGAAATACTGTTCAATAGAGTATAATAAAAAAAGATTGCAGGACTTGACTATGTTTGATAGTGGAAGAGGGCAATACTACATAGGTTGTAGGGTGAGACATTGACATTAATACATTCTATACTCCATGGGAAATTGAGAGAACTACATTAGTACTCTGGGGGATAATTTAACATAGCGGAAGAGTGATATAATGTAAATCTTTCTTGTTATACTTGTCGGTAATTTGCCATAGCATGCTGCTGAAGAGAATACAATTGTTAATTTGCTTGGTAGATGGTTTGTTTGGGTATTTAAATACTGCAGGGTACTAAATTAGATAAAACTGGAAAGAACTTTTAGGGATATAATGCAGATTCAAAGTTATTTTGAAGTGATAGAGACAAGAGCCTAGTAATGGCATGACTATTATCACTGTCTTGAAAGTATCTTTGCTTAGTCATTTGATAATGCATTGAAAAATGTATTTGTTTATAGGTTGCATGATTATGAGAGCTAAGAAAACCAGATACTGCATTAATTATTTAAATAAAAAAAAAGGAAATTGTATGCTTAAGAATTGAGGAGTTGGTACTAGGGTACTTTAGGGTAACATTCTTCGTAACCCTTTCAATGTGTATTAGATTTTAGGTATGGATTCATTTTTCGAAGTCCTCTTTGAGCAGGGGAAGTGAATGAAGCTTGAAACATCAATAAAGTCATGTGTTAAATATAATATTTTATCAGGAAGACTTACTGCTGCATGAAATTGATTTGGGTCATTTTGAGGCTACGTGGCAAACAAGACCAAACAATAGCTTCTCAAACTATTTTTTTTAGTTAACTAATGTACACAGTCTACATAATTACCTGCCAAGCATTTGCATACATTTACAAATATAGGTGAATTAATTTTACTACCATGTTTTGTTATATTGAAATTAGGTAGGTGAAGTATTTAAAATTGTTTAAATGTATATATTTATTATTAGTATATAGAAAACTGCCTAAGTGGGAGAAGATTATGCTATTGATGTTAGGTCCCCAGTCCAAGGATCAAGAGTCTCTTGACTAGGCTAATCATAAAGGATAATGAGAAGGCTCTATATTTGGGCAAAAATAAATAAAAACTCTTCTCTACTTTTGGCATTTTTCTTGATACTTGTCAGCAGTCTCTTCACTTTTCATTGTCAGTGGTGCAGCATAAAGTACGCTGCACCACTGACTGCTGTGACGAGTCAGATTTTTGTTATCGGAATGTTTTATCATTTCATCCATTTCTTTTGCAGCTGACTACCCCTCAGTCGGCTCCTGTTTTATCTCCTGATTTTGTGCCTCAGTTCTCGGCTACTTTGGTACGATAATGTGCTTCGTGCAGCAATAGCCCCAAACCTAGTTTTGTTGCCTGTGTCTCACACTGTACCTTTGTCTCATCACTTGGGGACTTGTTGCAAACCCTGTCCTCACCATTGGCCACTATTTGCAAACTATGCCTAAAAAATTGGTTAATGGTTTTGTGAGTGCCTTGTAATTTATATCAATGGTGGCACAGTAACCCAATTCATCAGATCTGAAAACTGAAATGTATAATTAGAAACAAATGGCAATACATTTGCAATTGGTCAATGGATCAAGACTACTACTGATCAGGGTTTGAAAATATAGTCCGAGTATCTGTAGCTTGGCCACCTTAAGTTATGTGCTGCAGTGCGTCCAACATTAGTGTGTACAAAGGTTAGTTTACCAATTTTTAGGCTCATAGTACATTGAAAGTACATTTAGTTTCCAACTGACTGGGGTTCCTAACAGCTATGGTATTTTAATACCACTTGCCTATCAATAATCTATGCAGTATTTTAATTATTACAAAATTATAGAATGTTTTACGCTGGCATAGATAGTGCAGATCTGCTACAAATAACTCACTGCAATTGGCACAAGAAAGATGCATTTCGCCTTGTGTTATTAACAGTTGTACATTTGCCTTTCCCTACTAATCTTAAGGTTTGCCTTGCTAGTTTTGCAGTATATAGTTGATTTATTGAAGCTAATCATAGTCAGATATTTGTATTCTACCAAATTCTTGAAAGCTAATACAATAATGGATGAATTTGGGGAATATGCTACCATCAGCAATTTGTTATTAAAATTTTGAAACACAAACAATTGAAGGAAAATTATTAATAGTTCAACAATAAAAATTGTGTAATGAAGTGCTCAGAGATGTTTTACAACACGGCGTTATCAGCTATTTTTCTAATTAAATTAGTTTACATTCGGAAGAGACTTGGTGTGGAGATAGTTACAGATTTATGGAACCACGTGACCAGGTACTACATAACATGTTTTTGTCCCAGGGGTAATAAGTGTTTTGTATTGCTTATGCATCCAAAACATAGAAAATGACCATTCTTCAAACTTTGTTTTGACCTTTGCTTTTGACAGCTGAAGGTTGGATGTCTTGAAGGTACCTTCACTCTCTTGAGTGAAGTAAAGCAGACTCCTTTGCTCTAGATAAGTAGTTGGCAGTCTTAGACATTTTCCCTGAGCTGTCTAAGGTAATGGTCAAAGCAAAGTTTTAGATGGATGGTAGCCATTCCCTTGCTTTGGATGCATAAGCAATACAAAATAACACTATCTAGGAACCAAAATTGTTAGTGTGTAATAAATGCAAAGTTGCTCAATAGGTTTTAAGAGTCGGTTAAACAGATAAGTGGTTGTGGCTGGATATATGTTGGAGTTGCATCATATAGGCTCAATATGCCTTCAGCAGTTTCCTCTGTTTTATGTTCCTATAAATTACCTTGCTATTAATATTTATCAGTGCAGTACATAAATGTGCTTAAACCTTTCTATTTTTATTAAAAGCTGGTTAACAGTTTTGCATTGTCGCCTCGGTTTGAATTCTGTTCCCATCTTGGGTCACAATGTTACCTTACCTTGAGGTGCTTCGGGGGCTTAGCGTCCCCGCGGGCCCGGTCATCGACCAGAACTCCAAAACAAAGATGTTGCTAACAAGATTTTTTTGGAAATAGCTTTTGAAGTGCTATAGTAATTTTGTTGTTGTTATTATATATCTTAATTTCAGGCCATATAGGTTTTCTAGCACAGAATATCGTAATACACAAATGAACATATTTACTAAGGAATTTAGGTGTTTGGGCAGTTGGGTGGTTGCTACTTTTTTATTTGATTTCATACTTGATACTACGGTTTGGTGCTTGTTTTTAGTATGTGCTGCTGCTTATCAACACACTGTGCCTGTTGGGTTCAGGAGCCCTTTCTTCCTTGGATGTCACTTGAGGGCTGCTAAACTACAGTTTTGGCTAAGCTGCTTCTCGTGTGGCTATTTTGTAGGACTATGAACGTTTTCTGCCACTAACTACAGTTGATCAATTAAACTCCAATCCCCTATTTTATGAGGAGGTGTATGACCATTTATTTTAGATGCTTTATCAAATATCCTTTGCAGTCCTTGGTCTCTTCTGCCAAGTTGGGTGGGTGCTCAACTTGTTCAGCCCTACTAACTCGCTTGGCATCTTAGTCCTCCTCCTTGGTTCGGGGTTTGAAATGAATTATTTGAGCTTACGTGTGTACAATCAGTTGTGGGGCTGGCACCACTGGGGTTGTGGAAGGGGAGGGAGTACCCCTCTCCACTGATTTCTTTCATTTGCTTGTGCCTCGAGAATTTGTTTTTTGGGATTAGAGGCAACACTAGATTTCTTCCCTTTGTTGAGGTCTTGGCCTCTGATGGGTATAAAAGCTTCCCAAACTGATTCTTGCACCTCTGCCTGAGGGGGTAGGGGGTCTTGTTGAGGTTCTGGGAGTTTCCAGAGGAGGGACTGTAAGTACTCTGTGCCAGAGGGTATGATGCTCCGTTCAAACTTTTGTTGTTGCTGTTGGACGTGGTCTGTCATCCCGGCTAGTGGGCAACCTGCTCTTTTCTTGGGACACGTGGCGTGGCTCTGTCACTTGCAAACCACAAGAAGGCAGAGAAACTTGCAAAACCGTTACTTGGGTACATTTTGTTAATCATTAATATGGATGCAATATATCCCTGACTTCATTTTGTCTACATACCATTTTCTTAATTACGTTGCCAACCACAAACAACATAGTTCATGGTTGGCAAATGATACTCGGGTCAGCTAATACTGTAGGCAATATTGTCAGCTGCAGAATTATTTATTACTTTAATTACTTAATTTTCTCCTGTTTATTATGAATATCAAATTCTTGCTCTGAAGCTTTAAGTACAAAAGTATAGAAAATATTTTCAACTTTTGAAAATGTTCTGATTTTTTCTAGAGGGAGCCTGTTGTGGCTCCCTGAAGCTACAGTTCTGATATTGTGCCAAACTATTATAGTGCCATAAATATTGATATCTCATCTCAAAATCAATAAAAAGAATTCTCCCAACAATGTAAACAAATGAAAAAATTCACGAAATTAGTGCAAGCTCTTTCGCCCTTGTTTGGCGGGGGAGGGGGGGGGGGATGGGTTAGCCAACTGCTCCATCCTCAGTTCTTGCTGATGGTAGCTAGTGCCTGGCTGTCTGCTCTGGCTCCTGTTTCCTGCTTTAGCTAAATGGTGGTTTTTGGCCCTTGTGGCTGCTCCTATGCATGCTTGTACTACATGAACCAGGAGTATAGGGGGCTTGGAGTTGCATGTGCACAGGGTTTTCTTCCCTGTGCGCTCCCTAGTGCTGTCCTTGCACTGTCAGGAGTTTCTTCCCTGTAGTGTTTGGGCTTCACTTCTTAGAGGGCTTCCTTGCTTGTGGTAGTCATCACCCTGGGTAAATCTGTTTTTGGCTTCGTCTTCCCTGAGGTCGGGTGCAAATTCTGACTGATAGGGTAATTACCCAAGTGTAATTACCTAAGTGTAGTTACAGGATGAGAGCTACACTCGTGGTGTCCCGTCTTCCCAGCACTGTCATATAATGCTTTAAAACTTCTGATGGTCTTGGCCTCCACCACCTTCTCGCCTAACTTGTTCCAACCGTCTACCCCTCTGTTTTGCGTAAGTGAATTTTTTTTATTTCTTCGGCTTCTGTGTTTAGCTAGTTTAAATCTATGACCCCTTGTTCTTGAAGTTCCAGGTCTCAGGAAATCTTCCCTATCAATTTTATCAATTCCTGTTACTATTTTGTACATAGTGATCATATCACCTCTTTTTCAACTTAATTCTAGTTTTGGCATAGTTAATGCCTCTAACCTCTCTTCGTAGCTCTTGTCCTTTAGTTCTGGGAGCCATTTATCTTGAGGTTATCTTGAGAGGATTTAGCTTAGTGTCCGTGGCCCAGTCCTTGACCAGGCCTCCTTTTTGTTACACATCCCCAGGAAGCAGCCTGTAGCAGCTGACTAACACCCAGGTACCTATTTACTGCTAGGTAACAGGGACATCAGGGTGAAAGAAACTTTTTGCCCATTTGTCTCGGCCTCCACCGGGGATCGAACCCGGAACCTTAGGACTACGAATACAGAGCACTGTCCACTCAGCTGTCAGGCGTGCCCCACACCACAATAAGCAAATTAACTTTAGTTTCATGTCTTTGCACCTTTTCCAGTTTGTTGTTGTGCTTCTTAAGATATGAGCACCATACGACTGCTGCATATTCCAGCTTTGGTATAACAAAAGTCGTGAACAGTTTCTTTAGTATTTTGCCATCTATGTATTTAAAAGCAATTCTGAGGTTAGAAAGTGTAGCATAGGCGCCTTACACAATGTTCTTAATGTGATCCTTAGGTGATAGTTTTCTATCTAGAACTACCCCTAGATCTCTTTCTTTATTAGACTTTCTTTAAAGAGTTCTCACATATTTTATAGGTTGTGTGGGGTCTATGTTCTCCTATTCCACATTCCATAACAAGGCATTTATTTACATTAAATTCCATTTGCCAAGTGGTGCTCCATATACTTATTCTGTCCAGGTCTTATGAAGGGCATGACAATCATCTAAGTTTCTTATCTTCCCTATTATCTTGGTATCATCAGCAAACATGTTTATATAATTCTGTATTCCATCTGGTAGATCGTTTATGTAGACAATGAACATTACCAGTGCAAGAACTGAACCCTGAGGTACTCCGCTTGTAACATTTTTCCAGTCCTATACACTTCCTCTTATTACTGCTCTCATTTTTCTATCAGTCGGAAAATTTTTCATCCATGTTAGCAGCTTGCCTGTCACCCTTCCAATGTGTTCCAGTTTCCAGAACAACCTCTTATGTGGAACTCTGTCGAAAGTCTTTTTAAGATCCAGATAGATGCAGTCAACCCAACCATCCCTTTCCTGTAAAATCTGTGGCTCGATCATAGAAACCGAGTAAAGTTGTTACAAAGGATCTTCCAGATCGAAAACCATACTGACGATCTGATATTATATCGTTTGTCTCCAGGCATTTTACCTATTTAGTTTTAATTATTTTTTCCAATATTTTGACGATTACACTTGTCAACGATACAGGGGCCAGATTCACGAAGCAGTTACGTAAGCACTGATGAACGTGTACATCTTTTCTCAATCTTTGGCAACTTTGTTTACAATTATTAACAGTTAATGAGCTCCGAAGCACCAGGAGGCTGTTTATAACAATAACAGTTGATTGGGAAGTTTTCATGCTTGTAAACTGTTTAATAAATGTAACCAAAGCCGTCAAAGATTGAAGAAAGATATACACGTTTGTAAGTACTTGCGTAACTGCTTTGTGAATCTGGTCCCAGGTCTATAATTGTAGACTTTTGTAGATTGGAACTATGTCAGTCTCTTTCCACGCGTCTGCTACGACTACTGTACACAGGGATGCCTGAAAATCAGGTAAAGTGGAATGCTGAGCTCAGATGCACATTCTCTTAAGAACCCATGGTGAAACTCTATCTGGGCCAACTGCTTTGTTCTTACATAGCTCCTTTAGCATATTTTCCACTTCATCTCTAGACACCTCTACATGCTCTATGTTGTTCTCTGGAATTCTTATTGTGTCTGGTTCTCTGAAGATTTAATTTTGTACAAAGACACTTTGGAACTTTTAGTTTAATGTTTCACACATTTCCTTTTCCGTAAATCTGTTTTCCATTTTCAACTTCTGGATATTATCCTTTACCTGCAATTTTTTGTTTTGAATGTGTAGAATAGGCCTGGTTCTGTTTTACATTTGTCTATCCCTATTTCAAAATTTCTTTCTGCCTCTCTCCTTACTGCCGTGTAGTTGTTTCTCGCATCTTTGTTTCACTGTTATGTTTGGGGGTTTGGCCTCTTCCTGTATTGATTCCATTTGTGTGTCTTTTGATCTCTGGCCCTCTCGCAATTTCTGTTGAACCAAACCTCTTTCCTGGCTCTGCATCTTTGCTTTGAGATAAATTGTGTTTTGCCTTTATCATATATTTCACAAAACTTGACATACATCTCATTTACTTCATGTCCTAACAGCAAGTCTTTCCAGTCAAATTCCTCAAAGAAATATCTGAGTTCCTAATAATGACCTCTCCTGAAATCAGGTTTTTCAACTGCTTCAACCTCATTTTCTTCCAGATTATAATGCATTGCATACTTTATTCCCAAAAAGGCATGGTCACTTTTACCCAAGGGAGGAAGGTACTGAATGTCAAATATCTTCCTCTTTCCTGGTAAATATCAAATCCAGCATGGAGGGAACATCCCCTTCCCTTACCCTCGTAGGTTGTTTAACATGTTATAACATGAATGTTTCCAGGATAAGGTTTACGAATCTACAAGTACAAAAATCCTCTGTTCTAGCTTCATATATCTCCCAGTCAATGGATTTCAAGTTGAAGTCACCGACTACCAACAGTCATGATCTATCTTTATCAGCTCTCTCTATAATCTCTCTTATTATTGCTATAAGACTCCCACGTTTATTATCCAGCTCCTCCTTTGACCATGTGTTGCATGGCGGTGGACTATATGCATTTATGATCGTTAGTTTTTCATCCTGATTGCAGATCTCTAGTGCTATTATGTCAACTTCTCGTGGATTGGCATACATTATTTTGTTAACCTTTAGGTGTTCTTTCACCAGCACAGCAACACCTTGTGGCGCTGCTTTTCCTAATTTTTCTGTCCCGTCTCCAAACTGAGTAGCCCCTTGGGAACATGACCTCATTTAAAATATCATCTTCAAGTTTTGTCTCTGTGAGTGCAACAATGTCTGGTGTCTGCAGCTGTATTACGTCACTTAACTCCAGTATCTTTGATCTCGCTCCATCTATGGTGGTGTATGCACTTTTCAGGAACATGTTTCCCCTCTCCCTATTCTTCACTACCCCCTTTCTCTAGTGATTTTGTTGATTTGCCTTCTTGTACTATTTTACTGGTCTGCCTACCCACTATCACTTTGTAGAAAAATTAATTTATTTTTTCTTCATTCCTGCTCTCATTTAGATGTTTTTCCTCGACGAGGTTCAGTTTCAGCATCTCTGTTTTCTTTTGAAAGATCTCGTCTTAATGACCATACTTTCTCTTCCTCATCACTTTGTATTTTCTAGTATTCCTTAGTACTTCTTCCATCTGTTTGGCACCATTTAGGGTGATCCTCAAAGGTCGATCTTTCCCTTTACGTACTTTCCAATCCTTCTGTAGTCGCAGACATTCTCTTTGGTAGTAAGACCTTCCACGAGGCCAACAATTTTATCTACTACTTTCTTTTCTTCTACAGCTTTTCTGACCTAGATGTTATCTCCTTTTCTTTGCAACCAAAAATTATCAGAGACTTAATTAATTCAATCAACTGTGTTTTGCACCAGTTTAGGATTTGATGCCAATTCCTTTCTAACTTCCAGCCTAATGTTTGTTTTATCCTGGTTGCTGCAGTGTTTGGCTTCCTTTACTGCTTCTTCTGTTTTTACCTTCTCCTTGGCCACTTGTGCATAGGCAAGTTGCATATCTTTCTTGTACTGTTCTATTCCGTGTAACTTCCTCCATCTGTACTGACAAAAGCTGTTTTTCCTGTTGGATTTCCTTACCTAATCTATTGTAGTCATTTATGTTTAAATTTGCTTTAACTTCTTCTAAATCTATTTTTAAGAGTTTATTTTCCTCTTCCATGGCTTTGCAATTTGTTTCCAATTGATTCTTGTCCTTGCATAAGTCTTTCACTAACTCCTCAAGACATAAAACTTTGCTATTCAAATGGTAATTACTTTTTCTCATATTACTGATTATTTCTACATGAGAGTTCACTATAATATCTAATTTTGCCAATTTGTTGTGTAGACTGCTTATATCAATGCTTTCTTCATTAACAATCTCTAAAATCTAGCTCTGCTCTGTTTTCCTTCTTGCTGGGAGCCATCTTGAATGTTATTGTCTGCACTGTGAACACGAGGGCAACTTTTCTCATCCATTTTTTTACTTCACTTGGCACATTTGTGTTATCTCGCCTATTTTTCCAAAGTACACCATATTTATGTTCCTTGGGACGCCACTCACTATCATCAACTTGTACTACAATACTTAGGAATTGTGAAATATCCTGGAGCTCCTCTGATGCAGGTGTTGACAAAAGGGGTATCACCTTTCAAGAAAGGTTGCACTGGGGTTTGTGCAACCTAAACAAGACATGCCAGGGTTGGCTTTCTCAGCCTCTGTTGACCTAGGTTGGCCTACGTTTATCTGTTCCCTTGTATACATGACTCTGTTCCCTTCATCTTTCTATACATAAACTTCCCTTGCCAATAGGGAGACCTGTTTCTTATTGGAGTTCCGGTGTCATGATTCCAGTGCCTGGCTTTCTGCAGATCTTGGAAAATCCCTGCGGGTTTGGTGGTCCACTGGATAATCCTGCTGAACCTGCTTTCGCCATGTGCGAATTCAAGGATTGTGCCACATGGTGATGCTTATACCTTCTGCCTCCGCCATACTGCTTGCTGGGTCGGTGACGACTTTGACCTCAAGTCATGGGGGGACTTGTTCACCACACGTTACTAACCTAACAAACCCTTGTGGTGATGATCAGGGTTTTCAGGCAATGACTGCTTTACACTTCAGGCTTTCTGTTTTACAGCAGTCTGTGTTGTGTGCCCAGGTAGATGCCCCAGTTGGTGTTTAGGAACTCTGATTTGGAGGTGTTGGTTAATTCAACCATGGTTCAGTCTGCATATGTTCTTCCTTCTCCTTCTAGTATGTTGTATTCTCCCTCTGGTCTTCCCTCTTGCTTCTGGCCCCAAATCATATAAGGGTTTCAGGGCCGGGGCAATGTTTAGCTCGGGATGTGGTTTGGTCAGCTTAGGGGTTCATCCCATCTGACATGGGTGCAGAGGCAGTCAAGCAATATGATCCCGCCAAGACTTCTAGTTCTTCTTTTCAGCCAGTCCCAACCTTTGAAGCCTTTCCTTTGGACTCCTCTTCTCTATCCTGGGTGGTGGGTGTGCATGACAGCTCTGCCCTGGGGCCCTAGGCTGTGGTTTCCAGGGCTTGGGGGTGGGGAGGGGGGTAGTCTGACATGGGCCCTTGGGTCTCATTTGATCTCTCATAGACTTGTTCCTTCTGTTGAGGGTGTTTTGTTGCAGGGTATGGGGTTTTCATATCCCCCTTCCCTATATGAGTTTGATATGGGTTCGACTTCCCCCACGGTTAGTTCCGGGTGTCCTTGGGGTCCTCAGATTCATCCTTCCAGAGGTTTCCAGCTTCTCAACTTTCCCTGGCAGAGGCTTCGGAGGCACGCTCTGCGTACCTCCTGTGCAACCCGGATTTCATCTCGGTGATGGATCTAGCCTCTTTTTGAGTTCGGTTCTTCTCCATATTTGATATTTTATGAGGTTCTGGAGTCGTCCTGGCTGGTAGACAACTCTTTGCTTTTGTTGGGGCTTGGCCCAGTTTGTCCGTTCTACTTGAGTGACGTGAGACTACTTCTGTGTTACAGGTGCCCACTTTCTTTGTGTATCTCAGTGTCTGCCTGTTTGCTCCTGCTCCCCGAAGAGATGTTGGGATGTTGCAGCTCTGTTAAAGTTCCTCACTTGTCAGTTAATCTGGTAGCAGAAGACCTTCACAATCATTTGCACCTGGACTCTTATGTGCTGCTTGAACCTTCTGGAGCTGCACTCCGACTTGCTCTCGGAGGACTTTGGGGCTCTCACTGGTGTTCCTCTTTCTGGGGTTTTGATCTCTGCAGAGGCATCATTGGCGACTTTTTAAGCTGCATACCCCTTATTCTTTGGGAGGCAGTGGCCGCATTTTTTGCCTCTTGGCTCGCGTGTTGGCAGACCTTGCTGGCCTTCTTTTTAGATTCGGAGTGGGTCTTAGCTCTTCTTTCAGCCTCTCCTTTTTCTCCGTTGTTGTTTCTGGAGGAGGTTGTGGAAAGGTTCTTGTCCTCGGTGGCTACTGCTTGCCATCCAATGTTGAACTTACTGTATCTTTAAGGGGTCATCCTTGTGTTTCAAGATGGTTTGGCAGGGCTAGGGCATCGCCTTTTGTATGGTCGGGGTGGGCCAGTTTGGGGCCAGTGGCCAGGTTGCATACTCTTCCTTTGTCCTGTTTTTTGTCTGGTTGGTGCCGTGCTCGCTCCTTTCAGAAGACTGGTTCAAGGGGGATCGATGTGGCCCTTTTGTGGTTTGCCGGGGGGTGGGTGGGAGCCTCGTGTGGTTTGCCGGCACCTGATTCCCATGATTTGTAGGCTTTTCAGGTTAGTTCATGTGGCCTGCAGCGGAGTTAGTCGGTCCCTCTTCCATTCAGGGGAGTTGGGTCTTTTTAGGCAGGCCTCCTTTCCTTGTCTTTGTTGGGTCATCGCGGAGTGAGTGTCTTTGGGGGTGGTCAAAACAAACCCTTACCTTTGGTAAGGGATCATTTGGTTTGGTGGGTTTCCTCGCCTGTTTCTGGTCCCAAAACAGGACTCTCTGAATCTCCAGTTCATCCTCAACCTGTCTGGGTTGAACTGGTACATTCCTTTCCCCTCCTTTTGGATGACCACATTGTCCCAGGTCTGTCTCGTTCTCGAGGTGGACACTTGGATGATTTTCCCAGACCTCCAGGACATGTACTGGCATGTCCCAGTCCATTTGGGGTTCAGGGATTGGTTAGGCTTTGTCATAGGGTGACAATCTTATGATTTTCAGGTCCGCCAGTTGGGCTCAATCTGGGTCCTCAGTTCATTTCAATTTGAACACTCTCTCCATGGTGCCTTGTCTCAACCAGGAGAACCCAGCTCTCTTTTTGAGCTGGACTCTACATGTAGTTCATTTTCTTGTTTCTTGGGGTTTGACTCTCCACGATGTTAACCTCCAGGAAGTGGCAGGTTTCCTTACTTTGAGATGGTTTCGGGGCTTAGTGTCCCCGTGGCCTGGTCCTCGACCAGGCCTCCTGTACATTGAGGGTGTCCAGTGTATTGGCTGACTGTCTTTCTTGGTTCCATCCCAATTCTGTGGAGTGGAACGTTGATGCGGCTCCTTACTTTGGCTTTGCCAGACATTTAGGTGCCCAGTTGTGAACTTTTTCATGTCGGCTAAGGGCACCATTTTCCCTGACTGCGAGGTTCTCGAGGTAGGTGTCTTTTGGCTGGACTGGTTGAGGTTGAGGTTTCTGTACCACTCTCCCACGGTCCACGTCCTGGCAAAATTGGAGTCCTACAGGAAGTTAGGGATGATTTCTTTTCCATCATACAACTGAAGGTGGCAGACCCAGTCTGCCCCCCTCCTTTGTCTAAACGAGAGTGGAGGTGAGGCAAACAACTGGTGTTAGTTTCATGAATTTTTTATCAATTGTTTACATTGTTGGGTGGAGTTCTTTTGGAGATTTTGAGGTATCAATATTTCTTACAACTGGCAGTGATCTGTTTTGTTTTCCTGACTTTGTAGCTGCTTCCCTGGTGATGACAGACATTATTATAATTCACTGGCAATTTTATCATTATGCAACTGCTCTGTGCCTCTTTACACGAGACCAGGTTCTGGCTTGTGGATTCCCAGTTGGTCTAAAAAAACTCGGCGACTGATGACACCTAGTAGTTTGGCATTATATCAGCACTGCAGTTTCAGGGAACCACTGGGGCTCACCCAAATATTGGCATTTCATGCATTTCAATGCTGTTTATTTTGAATGGAAAGGGGGGTAGGGAAAGAGGATTTTAAAATGTCAAAACTTTTTGAATACTTAATCTTAAAGTAAAGAAGAAAGCAATTGTTATTCATAAGTTGTTAGGGAGAAAATGCTACAAAAGTATTGTGACATGATCCAGTAGTCAAACATCTGCCATGTGTTAATACATCCAGTGCAAGTATGATGGCCTAGGTGGGTAATCTAGTTAATAAAAAGGTATATAGCTAAAGGGAAGGAGAAGCAGCAGTCATGTTGTATTCTGTTTAATGACTGGCTTCGTGTATGTAGGTGAGAGTTTTCTGAAGTTGCTAAGTGGGGGTCTGAGCTTAGGTATGACTCGTGAACCCGTAAAAATGTGAACTGTGTGTTTGTTTAGTTTATACTATTTTGGTCATCACAAACTTAACTGAAGCACAATATGTTAGGAAAGGTTGATACATTGAATTCTCTTTCGATAATTTTTTTTAATTACAATACTTTAATTGCAATAACCAAATTCTTCACTTGAACTATTGGTTGGTGATAGGCTTCTTTAATGACAATTGGTTTTCCCTGAAGTGTTGCAGTATGGCCTCATCAGCATGGTGGCTGCTTTTATATAGTATACAATCTACTATGTTTTTAAAGTCACATCAGTTCAACTTTGAATAAAGCAAGGTCCCTCCATGCTTGATTTTCTCGCCACTTCTTGTTAACATTTTACTCTTCCATTTGTTTAAATTTACAAATTAAAGAATGATTTAATCTTGTGTGTGTTTCTAAAATAGGGCAGTACAGGTATTTATAAAAATTCACTTGAATTTAGTAAATAAAACTTGTATATATACACGTTGGAGCCAATTGTCTAGTTAACAGTACTTCACTGTCTGTAACTCTGGAAGGTAGTAGCTTCAGCCTTTTTAAATGATTAAGATGTGGAGTGTGTGTACCATCGTCATTTTATGTAAATTATCAAATAGCTTTTGAGTGTAGAGGGGTACCAGAATGTTTTTATGAATGGCATTGCAATGTTAGAGGTTGATAAATTATATGTCGAAAATAGGTTTCATAAACTTGCCGAAGATAGTTTGGAGCTTGTAATTTTCATTATATATGTATATTTTATATATATATATAATATATATATATATAATTATTATATATATAATTATTATATATAATATTATTATATATAATATTATATGCCTGTATGTTGATGTGATCTGTCAAGTGTACAAACCAAATTTTTCGTTCTTTCTAATTCTTGTACTGTAAAATGTGTTGAGAGTTTGCCAGTGTTGTGAGTGTTGTCGGGGAAGTGATGGTGGACATTATTAGTCTTGGCTCCCATCATAGTATATAACCATGCGTGTTCCTCCACTTTCTGTACATAACATGAACCTGACGCCTGTGTATGGAGTAGTAGTTTTTGTTGTACCCGAGTCTAGTTATTAATGTATAGCCTAGTTTATAGTATAGTACACTTACGGGACAATAAAGTGACTCCTCTGAGATATTTCATTCGCTGTATAAAGTTGTCATATTAATTTAAAAGAAAATATTGCCAAGCCAAAATAGAGCAGTTTGCATGACTAATGTTTTGTGAACCCCTATAATGCCATTGAAATGTTTTCAGTAGTATCCATTTGACATTGAAGTGTTTTAAGATTATTTTTGTTTATAAATTGGAAGAGCATTGTTTGGTAGGTAACCAAAACTATTGATAAATTTTAAGTGGATTACAAGCTATACATAAATATATTTTTTAATCAAAGCTGAAGTCATTCAATCTGATTTTTCACCCTTTTATTCTCGGAAGAATAATTTCCAGATAAAATGAACAGACTATATATCTAACCGATTTCAATCATTCTTTACAGCTTGCAGCTTCAGCATCGGCATCACCTCCAATGCTAACACCAAGTCGAAGCTTTCAGTCACTAAATCGGTCAGTTTCCTCTCAGGACAGTATTCCCAGCTCCCCAACACGCTGCAAATCTCCCCATTCACCCCCCACTTCAAGACTTTTTTCTCCTTCAGTGGAACAAGTTCAGTCGCCTCTCAACTCTTCTGGATCATCATCACCAACATCCTCTGTACCTAACTCTCCAGCAGGCTCAACACTTCATCAGCGACCTTCATCTTTGCATGTTGTCAACCAGAAAGTACCAAACGTTAAAGGCTTTCGTTCCCCTAATAGACGGAAATCGGTTGGACATATTCCTCTGTCACCCCTTGCTCGCACTCCTTCCCCATCTCCTTTACCAGCATCTCCTACTAGATCCCCTTCACCATTGGTTCATCATCATAACCATCACCACCACCATCACTATCATCATCACTGTCCTGGTTCCTCCAATACTACTCAGACTTATTCACCTGGATCATCTCTAACCCCTGCTGGACCAGCCACCAAGAAATGTTTAGGACGGCCTAAAAGTGCCGAACCTGGCTCTCCCTTGCTTCGTCGAGCACTTTCACCAGATCGACTTCACCCAAGGTCAGCTGAAGCAAAAGGCACAGTAACCATTAGCCCTCTAGCTACACCATCTCCAAAATTGGGGAACAATCCACCTAGATTAACGGTAACTTCACAGTCTCCTCCAAATTACGATACTCCAAGTGTTATTCGATCAGTTGCTCCCACAATGCTTGCACAACGCTTTAGCAGTGCAGTCAGTATTCCACCAACACTTCCCACAGGCACTTTGGAAGAGGCACCAGAGGAATTGGATTCACCTGAGCGACAAGAGGCTGTGCGGACAAATTTTCGTGAAGGCCCCCAGGGAGGCAGAGGATCATCACTGCCAGGGACCAACAGTGCTTGCTGTGGGGGCATAGAAACTTCAGGATCATTTTGTAAAGAACATTCTCAACCTGGAATTCCTACAAAAAATGGTAAAGGTAATGGTTACCAATTGGCCGAGAGAAGAGGCAGTAAGGATTTTCTGGAGGGACGAGAAAAGCTTCGTAGCGACAGTCGTGGTCGAAGAGAAACGGCTGTTGCTGCTGCTGCTGCTGCTACTAGGGATTTAAGAAGAGAAGACAGTAAACGAGAATCTCGTCGTACTGCACAAGAGAAGCGGGAGCTGTTCAAGTCGGGTAAGGAGAAAGAGAGTACCTCCTAGGGTTGGCCCACCGCTGGCCTGCCTGCAGCAGCCCCAAGTGGCACAGATTTGTGCCTTCAAAACTTGTGTGTATTCTGGGCAGGACCGCGGCATGCCTTCTCCGACAAAAGGTAAGGAGACACCTGCAGCCTGTGATGATATCTTCCCTTTCTTTCTGGATGAGTTAAAATATTAAGTAGCAAAGCTACTGAAATCATTCCTGGTGATTGTTGGTATGTGTAAAGATGTGGTGTGTGGACTTTTGTGATGATGCCACAAGGCCTGCTGGTTGTGTTGCTACCATTGTGATATTACAGAGACCATCAGTCTCAAGCTTGTGTGTCTAATAAAGTCATCATCTATAATACTTTTAGGCACTTGCATTCTTTGGTCCCTGTCATTTTGTAAATACTTTATTGTACTACGTTCCCTTTATCTCAAAGATTTTTACGTTTTTACTTAGAAATTTAGAGTTGAATGTGTTAAATTGCAAAATATAAATATTAATGTACTCATTTGTCATGTCCATGGAATTTTTCCAGTGTTGTGTATATTTTGTCCCTCATTGTCATGTTGCTATACAATCTCACAGTTGCCATGTTGGAGTTGTCTGGTGGGGGAAGGGTGGGGGACAAATTAGGAACTTGAACAAATGCACTTCCAATTGAAGAAGCACAGTACAGAAAGATTGTTAAAGGCTGTTGAGGTGATTTTATGGTAAAGCTCTTGGTGATATGTTCTGCTTGTGTTTCCTCGCTGTTTAATGATGTCTTTATGTGTACTTAATATGGAATTTGTTTTTCCCACTAGGTCGTTGGGTGGTGCCTCACCATGTGCATTTGCAATGCATTTATATGGTCTCTGGTAGGAAACTGTTGGTGGGCCCTTAGTTGATACTGTAAGGCACCATTGGCACTGTGTATTATAGCATTAGTTGCTTGAGGTTCTTTAGCAGTAATTCAAAGTTAAGGTAATTGGAGCCAAGGTTTTCCATGAGTAACAAAAGTTTACAGAAAGCAGCCACCTTTGTGTGTGGATTGCAGCAAGTTGTTTTAATGTGAAAAAAATATATATATAAATGTAAAAAAAAAAAAAATAATAATAATCGCCGCCAAACTTTCCTGTAGTAGGTCATGTACAAGATATACGTATGTTTTTAAGGACACTGATACTTCCTTTATGCATTTGTCATACAAGACCATGTTGATGGTCGGGTAATGTTTGAAGCTTTTATCTAGCAGTTGTAGCATGTCGTCATTTTGTGACACCAGTCTCCCATTAGATACAGTGAGGAAAATTTGTATATTGTGTAGAAACCATTTGTAAAGAAAACAATCCTTATTTTCCATGTATAGTGTTTGTAGTTTATAAATTATTGATACTTAATAATAATTTTTCAAATGTGGTTAGCGAGTGCAGTAGTTCCCTGCTGTAGTTCACCAGAGCAGTTAAAGCAGCCAGGGTTCTCAAACTGGGGTTTACGTACCACTGGTGCTCTCTAATTTGCATATGTTCCAAGGTTGCTATATTGACAAGAGCTACCTTGGACCATAAAAGAAAATACTAAAGAAAGCATCAGGGGGTATTCTTTTCCCCCCATTTTTTTTGAGACAAATTCCTGGGTTAAAGAGACCAGTCAATGGTCAGGTGTGTGTTCTTGCTGTTTGACCAGTTTGCAAAAGGTGTGTCTTATCATCTTCCCTGTAAGCCTCGGAAATAAGCGTTAAAACCTCATCGTAAGTAAAATTGTTTAATTTTTTATTTAATAAAATGATGACAAATTCTTGCGTTATTTGCCATTGATCGAGAAAGAGGCTTTGCGCAAGACAGTGAATGTGATTATTTCAGTGTTAATAGGTGCATGGTGGGAGGTTTTTGGTAAAAAGTTTGCTATGCTATATTTTTAACGAGATGAAATGCACATCATCTTTTAGTAGCCTTTTAACAGTTATTACACTTCATGGTTCTTGTGCATTATTATCCAGTAGTGCTGTGCAGATATGAAATATACATCTTCCACCAAGTATCTTTAAACTGAACCGATAGATATGCTGGCTTTATATGAAATCCTTTGATACTACCTTGTGTTGGTTCTGAGGATCAATGTCCCCCACTAAGCAAAAACTTAACTATTCTGTAATATTCTATCCATTGTGTCATAACATTCTGAATGTTGTTGCATTTTCATAAGTCTTTTGGTAGCAGTCCCAGAAAAAAATATTGCAGGTGTTTCGGTAAATGAAGAAATTATTATATATTTTGTGGTGGCGTTAAATCAGTTGGAAATGAATACTCGCTTATAGCTCTCAATTCTTTGAGTTCATAAAATAAAAATTCAGTGTACAATGGTCTTGTGTTGACTTTGTTCTGGTGCATGGATACTCAAGCTATACTGTAGTTGGTCATGTTTATTTTCACTTTGTGGTACAGTAATGTGTATACGTTCAAACAGTAGAAAATATATGTGCATACGTTAACAATACCATGGAAAAGCCAAGTCTGAATATTAAACTGTTTACTTTAAAATGCCACTGTAAATTCAGACTTTTTCCAAATTCCATGTTTGAAATTTGTCTGAAGATCTTGTTCCATTTACTGGATGAATTGAAATCAGAAATGCTATTCATAACAAGTTGTTAAAATTATGGGCTGGTATTCAGCAGTGCCCAGTGTTTCATAAGTTTAAGGAATTTGAAAGTCAATTGGCATTTGGTTATATGGTACAGTTTACCTTGTCCGAGTTTAATGTACAGTAGCGTACTGTAGTCTTGATGAAATGTTCCACATACAGCCTGAGGAGTGTTATGATATTATGGCTTAAATTTTGGTATAAACTATTACATCCCTAGCAGACAGAGTGAAATTAGAGTGCCACTTTCATATCCAACATGGTTACTATGTCGTCACACATCCCTACCCCCCCTCCATTGTTTTCTAGATATTAACTTGGAGAAAATAAACTGTCTTAGGTTTCCAAGTGTCTTCTTATTGTCCCTTTTGAAAGTTGTTGTTACTTGCCTTGTTCTATTTTCCCTGTAATACATTTTCTTACATATAATGTTGGACAAGGCAGTCAAGGCTATTTCTATTCTTATTATGCTGTACATACTATCTTTAGCACCTCTGTCTTGAGAGACCAAGTAATTATCAAAAGAAGGCACCAAGCCGGGAAGGCTGTAGCACCATCAAATGTGCAGGATAATCATAGGGCACTAAATATCACTAAGGATGCCAATAAGAGAACAAACGCATAAGGTGAACGACATCAAAGGTATCCGATTCACTAAGAATTCTATTGAGGGATAAGTGACCGCGAGGGACGGTTGGGAAGCAAGACACACACTCGTCCTGAAAGTCAGGATATTCAACAAAGATATGCACAACCGTAAGAGGGACAATGCAGTCTGGACAATAAGGAGCAGGGCGGTGCTCCATTAAGTGTCTGTGAGCTAAGTGTGTATGGCAAATACGCATCATCGCCAGATATGTTTCCCACTGCTGGATATGGTGGTAGGAGGGCGTCCATGGGGACACGCGACTCTGTAGGAGCACGCAGTTTATCAGTAACAGAAGACCAACATTCCTGCCAATGGGCAAGGATGGAGGAACGAATAACTGGGTAAAAGTCAGAATAAGGAATATCTTTACGGGAGATGGGACAACTGCAGATTAGCTTCCTTAGTGGCAGCGTCTGCATGCTCATTTAAGGACACACCAATATGGCTGGGAACCCAGCAAAACTCCAGTCTTAAATCTGCTGGAGATAAGAAACGGCCAATGTTGAATCTTGACTACCACTGGATGGACTGGATTAAAGGACTCCAGAAGCCTTACCAGAGGGAGAAACTTACCATTTACCTCCTTACCATTTGAAGAAAATTAGTGATTTAGTGACAATTTACACGAGAATTGGTAAACTTGCAACAAGATGATCATGGTACACAGTACTGTACTTAGTTTCCGAGATGGGAAATAGAACCAATAGGTAAGATTTTTTAATAAACCAGATGGTATTGCCAGGATGATGAGATAAAGCAATTAGCCAGTCCATGCTTTCTTTGGCAGTCTATTTTTCTGGCAACTTATTTTCTTCTTCATCTGTAGTGTAGTGGAAAAAACCCAAAGTGGATTTAAAAAGTGCTGTGCTCTAGCTGACCAAAGATCAGGAAATGTTGATTTACAAAAAGACTTTCTTAAAAAAAAAAAAAAATCAGGTTTCTTTTATAACTAGTGGTTTTTAGCTTACAACAGAATTAATCAAAACGACCTGTTTCTTAGGTTGTGCTCGGCAGACAGCGGATTTTGATACCTTGCCAGAAAAAGGTGCTCATAACCTCTGGTCGGAGGATGTGTAAGGAGTAAGGAGCCAAGTATCAGGAAAGTTTGTGTACATAAAGCACTGTATATTACTCCTAAGATTTAAAAACCCTCTTAAAAATCCACACCATGTACATAGCTGTTGATCATGTTATAAATTTTATTCTCTATTAACTGATTGAAGACGGTAGTAAGTCTTACAAAGGATTCTTCTCCCAAACATTTTTCTTGTTTGCTACTCCTGCAACTTTTTCCTAGTCTCTCTAAAATGTGACCAACAATCCAAAAGTCTGGAATCAGATATTAGGTTGATTTCTGTGATATTTTGAAAATCATTAATTCTGAATTTATGTACAGTATTACCTTAATCTTTAAAGGTAATTAAAGTCTTGGGTAAAGTGTTAGCCCAAATAGAAATCATTGTAGTACTGAATCTTCCTAGTAAATGATAAGGGTTCAAAGTATTATCATTAAGAGATGGCCCATTCACAGTATTATAATTACAAAAGAATGTGCTTCTCTACATAGTACCTCAGACACACAGTAATAACATGTTAATTTAATTGTGACCTGCATATAATTGCTCAGTAAGCTTCTTTCATATAAGCACGAGCTGCACTTATGTTTGACTATGCATTTTTCAGAACTAATTGGATGTGTGGGATTCACATTTCTGACAAAGTACACAATTAACATAATACATTTTCTATTTTGTAAAAAGTACATTAACAAAGACTAAAGTATTAATATAAAGAAGGGATATCAGATTAACCTGAATATCAGACTGTAAATTTATATATATATTACTGTATATTAATTTAGATTCCATAAGAACCAGCATCTAGGTCAGAGTCCGTTGATACTACTGTTCTTGGGATTTTATTTTTATACAGACGTCAAGTCCGGTAGTAAACTTGTCAAGTTTCTATTTCTGTTACATTGTATAATTCTTTCTTATTTTTTTATTGAATATTTGAGGTCATTTTAGGAATGTTAATGAATTTTGCTATTGGAAATTTATTCCAGTAGAATAAAATATATTGGATTGTGTCACAGATACGAATTTTAATATCCTTCTTCAGCAATATACTGTATCTTACTTTTATTATTAGGCCTGTTTTACATTTAGAGTGAATTATAGAAGCACCACACATAAGCCGATCAGCTTGACACAACACGTTTGCAAGCTCATGGAAAGAATCATAAGGTAAGGAAGCATTCACCATCTCACAATGATCTAGGTTTACACTTGGCTGGGGTCTGGCTGTCTGCTCTGTGTCGAGGCTGAAGAGTCTTGTGAGGGTAGGAACTGGACTCTGAGTGTTATAGTGTTGTGGGTGAATGTTGAAGATGTGTGGAATCTCTCAAGCCACAATAGTCAAGAGGAGTCAAACTGATGACGATTGATTGTTATTGTTGAAGATTAAGCCACCACAAGAGATGGCACAGGCATGATCAGCCCATAAGTGAAGCGAATGTGGTCTTTGGTCGTGTAACATCTTGAAGTGTCTCTGGATGATTGATTGATAAAGCAACCTAAGATGTGGCACAGGCATGAATTATTATTATGATGAACAAATCCACAAGGGCCGTGACGAGGATTCGAACCTACGTCCGAGAGCATCTCAGACGCTGCCTTAATCAACTGAGCTACAACATGGTAAACAAAAAAAAAAAGGAGTTGAAACCAGACATTCTACTGAAGTTACTTGGATCCTGCAGCCTCTCTGAGACACAAACCAGGGTTTTACACAACTCCCCCCATGCACTCGAGCTATGTCAATATACACAACTCCCCCACTCGAGCATGGGGGAGTTGTGTGGTGCAACACAGCCCATTATGTTCAGTCAATTGGTTGTAGACCCAGAAAAGGGTGCATTTGTGAATTTAGTGGCGACGACGATTGTGGGACTAGGAAGGGGTAGAACTTGAGGGCAAGGTGCCTTTAGGGGTGGAGCCTAGACTTCACCTTCAAGGATGCAAGAGCCAAAGATTTTAGAGTGTCAACTGGGAGTGCAAAGAGGGGGTGAGTGATCTAACACAAAGCGACAACATCGGCTGAGGAGAGCAGTGGAAAGGTAATGTCTGCGAGATTCACAGCACAACGGGTAGTCCATCGTTAATTATAAGGTGTTTTCCAGATTCCTTTATAAATTGTTAGCGAAGACTTATAGGTCAATAACAATTACATATTGTAGATTATGATTTCAAATTTATCACACTAATTTGTGAAAGGCAGAATAAGAGAATATTACAAATGACCAAAATAACATAAATTTCAAGATATTTATGATTATAAAACACTGTACATAGGTTTGGACATAATGTATATACATGTTTTTATGTATTATCTGTTTTACAGTTTTTCCCAGTGAACATCTGCACCTTATGACAGCCTCTGACAATGTTGAAATTATGGCTTGCATTGTTACTGTATTCAAAGTATATTAGCCTTGATTAGGACTGACGAAGAGCACTTAAGACTTTAATTAGTTTCTAAACCAAATTTCAGCATATCATTTTATAAGAATTAAAACTGCAAGTCTCTCTAAATTGTTAAAGAATATTCTTATCTAAGGAAATCTTAACACACAGTGCCAATAAAAAATACTGGCATCTTTTCTTGTGTTACTATTAAAAATAATCAGTCTGACATTGCTAATATAGTATTAAAATAGCGAAAATTACTATAGGCTGTATGTAGACCACGGGACGAGTTCCTGAATCCATTATTTATGAATCTCGAAAGCTTTTATCCCCTGTTTTGATTTATAATATACTGATTAAAGTAAATCAATATATTACTTATTATATTAAATTATAATTACTGAGTAAAAGTAACTAACGGAATGTAAAACATTGGAGCGCAAACTAGCACAGCACGAGAAATTGAAATTGAAATAAGTTTATTCAGGTAAAATACACACAAAGGGATGAGGTAGCTCAAGCTATTCTCACCCCGTTCAGTACATCGTGTTAATGCATACATAGATACACATCACAAGCAATAAACGTATTACCGAACATTCTGAGAGATAAACATATACATTAACTAGCACAGCACGAGGATATGGTCGTTAAGCACTGTGACGTCACCAATGACGTTGGGCAAGGTCAGGAGCGGCCGGCGCCGCCTCAGTGTCGGGCTGACAGCCAGCAGACGTAGTTCCTTAGGCGGTGTCCCGCTTCTTACATCATTTGCAGCTGCACCGGTCATCAGGTAAGGTTACAGTGGACTTTATTGCTCAATGTATTAACTCGTATAAGGTGTCGATATTTAATTATGGTGTGACGTGGTTGTTGGCGTAGCGTAATGTGGGCTCGTTTATCTGTGATGCCTTTATAGGGACGGTGATATTTGGGTGGCGTATGATAGAATTGGTAAAGTTATTTACATGGAAACATAGTTGACGTATCCTAATAATAGTATTAATAATTAGTTTCGTTTAAGATTTAGCCGTACAGCATTAAGTGGCTGGTCCACAATTTTTTGTTAAATCTTCATTAGAGCGGGCAAAAATTATAAATATCTGGGCAGTACGTAAGGTATGCAAGTACTTTGGCCCGTTTAAAATGCAATAATTATTAGAGTAATGAGTAAAGGATCAGTGTAAAGGATAAATATTACTGCAGAATTTTGGGATTTGTAGCTCAAAATTTTAGAGCCAGCTATCACATTATTTAAATTTTTTAAATGGATTATAGGTACTGTAAGGCACTAAATGTACAGCTTATTCCTGTGGCGTTGCGTTGGTAGTAGTTAGTGGCAGTTTATGGTGGCAGTAAATCTGTGGTTTAATGGTCCTAGGGAGCCGGTCGGCCGAGCGGACAGCACCCTGGACTTGTGATCCTGGGTTCGATCCCAGGCGCCGGCGAGAAACAATGGGCAGAGTTTCTTTCATCATATGCCCCTGTTACCTAGCAGTAAAATAGGTACCTGGGTGTTAGTCAGCTGTCACGGGCTGCTTCCTGGGGGTGGAGGCCTGGTCGAGGACCGGGCCGCGGGGACACTAAAGCCCCGAAATCATCTCAAGATAGGGTGTTTTCACAGCCCCCGCCCCCCCCCCCCCCCCCCAGGCTCGCAGAACTAGGCTGCTTCGATGAATCTTATTGATTTAAACTTAATGGTATTAAACCCACGTTTTTATTTAACAGGTGGGTGTGGATTTGTGATGTAATTCGCGGAACCAATTTCATCTGAATTACTTTGGTTAAGACCGGGTATTTGGTAAGTTATGCAGGTTTGAATTTCTTCAGTCTTGATATCTGTAGTGTCCATTGCAGCGGGTAAACAAATTTTCAGGTACAGTAGTTCTAATAGTTTGTGGTAAGGTAGAAATTGAAAATTATACTTTGGTATTGTATTAAATCTCGGACCTTCCATCCCCACTACTTTGGCAAGTTTCCTAGTTCATGTGGTTTCTTCAGTAGTGCGAAAAATGTATTGTAAAGCTTTCAGTAAAGTTAATATGTATTCAGTGGGGCCGTAATTAGTAAACGTAGACATCTGCGTGTCTGGGATTACATTGTTTTCCCAGACAGTCAATTTTGTAAGTAATTAAGTGTTGGCATGTCGCTAATTTACGGGCTACTAGTGGAAATGCCACGTCTTGTGGGGTCGTCATGGTATCGGTAGTCACTAGAATGCGTGGTAATATTGTTTGGAATGGCAACTTAAAAGCTATTAGGATGAATATATCAAACAAATTAAGAATTTAAATTCATTGCAAAAAGTTTAGTACTAAAGTTTGTACCCTGGTGTTGCCCTATATATCAAAGATTACAACGACACGAGGGTATACAATGTTATAGAGAAATTATAATTTGTTGAACAAAAATAACCTTAAGACTTTTTCATAAATTTATTTGATACTTTATAAAACATTGTAATGGTATAAATAACTTAGTTTTTTCTAGGGTCTGGCTCGACAATGGCCACTAGTCTTCTTGAGAAATAACTTAAAGTGAACGGAGGACTAGTCAGTCACACAAGGAACGGAAATAGTTCAGACGTGACGTAGCTGCAAGTCTCGATAGAGGTGGTTGGACGGTGTTGAACACGGGGCGACTGACAACGTTGCAGGAGTATCTGAAAGAAAAGGCAAGTTGTTAAAACGTTCAGTTAATATTTATCATTAGCAGGAAACTGTTGGAAAGGATATTGTGCAGAATTATAGAAAGAACGTCTGTGGGACATTAGAAACGGTTGGTATTAACTAGTTTACTTGTCCTAGTTATGAGACTTTGGTTTAGGAGACAGTAAAAATGCCAGTTAAAATATAGAAATGGAGTAGGCTACCATAATTAGTAGGAAAATATCAGTAGATGAGCTTTGAAGCGGCATGATTCAAAGATAGTGTAAAGGATGAATGGTAGTGTTCATGACGTTGTAATTGGGAGGACCTAATCGTGATCGGTGAAAATAGTTTAGGGCATTATGAATAGTTAACGTGGGGGGGGGGGGGGGGGTTATGACAAACTGTGAAAGGTGCCGTTTCTGCGCCACTAGAAATATTGAACGTTGACAGTTTGCAAGAATACTGCAGTTTCTTACTGGTTGGTGTAAATGTTAGGAAAAATGAAGGAATGTACATATTCTTCAGTTGACTCTAACGGTAAGTGTTAGCAGTTTTAATGTCAAATGGTATAAATTGGTATTAGATAAAGTATGGTTGACGGGCCATTTTGTTAGTGAAAACGTGTAAAAGTAATATAAAGGGAGGAAACGTTACTACTAACGATAACTTTTACAACATCGTAGATTTGTGGTTAGAGAATAGTATATAGTAGGAAATAGTTTGGTGTGTAGTTACTCTAGTGTTGGAAGGACAAGTAGAGAAACGTGAATATTGAAATTAATGCAAACATTTTAACTTTACAGACGCAGTATAGAAAATGGATGAAGACGGATGGCTGTAGAAGAAAGAAGGCCGGTGAAGCATAGATTGCAAAATTGGGGAGCAAGATGCAAAATAAATGAAAGTTTTGAATCTGTGTATTGTGTACTTTGAAACTGTTCTTAGAACTATAGAATCTGTTCCCTCTTATGTTTAATATCTGGTGTATGGTGTTATGACTATTGTTCGGCTGGTTTTCTGTATTAACAATGTGGGTCCGATGAATGTTGTTCGTATTGGAATAAATGTCCCTTAATTATAGACGTTAATGTTTACAGCTGTTTGTGTGTTCTTTAACGGCTGGCTATACACAGTTTATATGTCTACAATGACATGTTTATTGTTGTAGCATTGTCTAGGCCCAGTGTATGTGACAGTGGCTAGAATTTGAAAAGTTTGTTAATAAAGTGTTCATATTGGATAAGAAGTGTATGAACTACATGTCCCAAATGGCTTTAGTCCTCTTGATGTAAAAGTTTGACACGGTAACACTTCGTGGTTAATGTTGTTAAAAGGGTTGTTCCTGAGGGTTTAAGTGGTGTTGACTGATCACCTTGTTCCTTAGGAGCATTTTGGCCCGGTTTGGTGCCTTCTTTCGATAATTACCCTACCTTAAGAGCATTTTGGTGGAAAAAGGCTGTACACTGAATGAAGGCAATTGGTTTATAGGGAATATTTTTGTCAATTGTAATCCTCACCTAGGTGATGAATACTTGTTATCAATAGATGCAACCTTGTGGAATATGATAAATATGAACAACATTAACCTTAGTGTTTTGTTTTACTTTACAATAACATAAATAAGTACTGTCAAAGAAACGTGACGCGTTTTTATAACTTTGTTACATTTTTCTTAGGTCAGTTGTATATAAGTAACCATTTTATTGCTGTTTACTTGGTTAAAAATTCATCGTATTCGTCTTGTCAAGTGTTGGTGCTTTTAATGTCGGTGTCTCTCTTTACTAGTGTCCCTTGGTGTGTGGTATAGGGGTTTGATAATGGTAGTGGCATCGGTGAAATGTTTATTTCACTACGTATGTGCATCTTGATAAGAATAAAACAAAATTGGGGGAAGTGTACAGGACAAATGTGTGTAGAACGTTGAAGGGGTTGAATGGATGGCACATTGTCGTGAAGTCAGCCTGAGAGTGTCCTCAATGTAAATAAAGGTTTTCATAGTAGCAGCAAGTGAAAAGTAATACGAAGACCTTTCACTCCATGCGACGAAGATAACGCGAAATTTACAAGAATTTTGCGTCGCAACACAATTGGTGGCAAAATAAAACATAACACAACAGACGTCATTTAACTACATACGAAGATAACATTCACAAGAAATGGTGGCAATAAACACAAGCGACATTTCACTACATACGACGAAGATGGCATAAAATTCGCAAGAAATTTTGGAAAAATAAAACGACACGACACGACGACATTTCACTACATACGACGAAGATAGCACAAAATTCACAAGAAATTCGCCTCAAATCACAAATTTTGGAAAAAATAAAACGACACGACAGACGACGACACAACACGACAAACGACGACATTTCACTACATACGACGAAGAAAGCACGAAATTCGCTTCAAATCACAAGAAATTTTGGAAACAATAAAACGACACAACACGACAAACGACGACATTTCACTACATACGACGAAGATATCACAAAATTCGCTTCAAATCACAAATTTTGGAAAAAATAAAACGACAACACGACAGACGACGACACAACACGACAGACGACGACACAACACGACAAACGACGACGACAACACGACAAACGACATTTCACTACATACGACGAAGATAGCACAAAATTCGCCTCAAATCGCAAGAAATTTTGGAAAAAATAAAACGACACAACACGACAGACGACGACAACACGACAAACGACGACACAACACGACAAACGACGACATTTCACTACATACTACGAAGATAGCACGAAATTCGCCTCAAATCACAAGAAATTTTGGAAAAAATAAAACGACAACACGACAGAAGACGACACAACACGACAAACGACGACACAACACGACAAACGACGACACAACACGACAAACGACGACACAACACGACAAACGACGACATTTCACTACATACGACGAAGATAGCACGAAATTCGCCTCAAATCACAAGAAATTTTGGAAAAAATAAAACGACGCAACACGACAGACGACGACACAACACGACAAACGACGACACAACACGACAAACGACGACACAACACGACAAACGACGACATTTCACTACATACGACGAAGATAGCACGAAATTCGCCTCAAATCACAAGAAATTTTGGAAAAAATAAAACTACACAACACGACAGACGACGACACAACACGACAAACGACGACATTTCACTACATACGACGAAGATAGCACGAAATTCGCCTCAAATCACAAGAAATTTTGGAAAAAATAAAACGACACAACACGACAGACGACGACACAACACGACAAACGACGACACAACACGACAAACGACGACATTTCACTACATACGACGAAGATAGCACGAAATTCGCCTCAAATCACAAGAAATTTTGGAAAAAATAAGACACAACACGACAGACGACGACACAACACGACAAACGACGACATTTCACTACATACGACGAAGATAGCACGAAATTCGCCTCAAATCACAAGAAATTTTGGAAAAAATAAAACGACACAACACGACAGACGACGACACAACACGACAAACGACGACACAACACGACAAACGACGACATTTCACTACATACGACGAAGATAGCACGAAATTCGCCTCAAATCACAAGAAATTTTGGAAAAAATAAAACGACACAACACGACAGACGACGACACAACACGACAAACGACGACACAACACGACAAACGACGACACAACACGACAAACGACGACATTTCACTACATACGACGAAGATAGCACGAAATTCGCCTCAAATCACAAGAAATTTTGGACAAAATAAAACGACACAACACGACAGACGACGACACAACACGACAAACGACGACACAACACGACAAACGACGACATTTCACTACATACGACGAAGATAGCACGAAATTCGCCTCAAATCACAAGAAATTTTGGAAAAAATAAAACGACACAACACGACAGACGACGACACAACACGACAAACGACGACACAACACGACAAACGACGACATTTCACTACATACGACGAAGATAGCACGAAATTCGCCTCAAATCACAAGAAATTTTGGAAAAAATAAAACGACACAACACGACAGACGACGACACAACACGACAAACGACGACATTTCACTTCATACGACGAAGATAGCACGAAATTCGCCTCAAATCGCAAGAAATTTTGGAAAAAATAAAACGACACAACACGACAGACGACGACACAACACGACAAACGACGACACAACACGACAAACGACGACATTTCACTACATACGACGAAGATAGCACGAAATTCGCCTCAAATCACAAGAAATTTTGGAAAAAATAAAACGACACAACACGACAGACGACGACACAACACGACAAACGACGACATTTCACTACATACGACGAAGATAGCACGAAATTCGCCTCAAATCACAAGAAATTTTGGAAAAAATAAAACGACAACACGACAGACGACGACACAACACGACAAATGACGACACAACACGACAAACGACGACATTTCACTACATACGACGAAGATAGCACGAAATTCGCCTCAAATCACAAGAAATTTTGGAAAAAATAAAACGACAACACGACAGACGACGACAACACGACAGACGACGACACAACACGACAAACGACGACACAACACGACAAACGACGACACAACACGACAAACGACGACATTTCACTACATACGACGAAGATAGCACAAAATTCACAAGAAATTCGCCTCAAATCACAAATTTTGGAAAAAATAAAGACACAACACGACAGACGACGACACAACACGACAAACGACGACATTTCACTACATACGACGAAGAAAGCACGAAATTCGCTTCAAATCACAAGAAATTTTGGAAACAATAAAACGACAACACGACAGACGACGACAACACGACAAACGACGACGACAACACGACAAACGACGACATTTCACTACATACGACGAAGATAGCACAAAATTCGCCTCAAATCGCAAGAAATTTTGGAAAAAATAAAACGACACAACACGACAGACGACGACAACACGACAAACGACGACACAACACGACAAACGACGACATTTCACTACATACTACGAAGATAGCACGAAATTCGCCTCAAATCACAAGAAATTTTGGAAAAAATAAAACGACACAACACGACAGACGACGACAACACGACAGACGACGACACAACACGACAAACGACGACACAACACGACAAACGACGACACAACACGACAAACGACGACATTTCACTACATACGACGAAGATAGCACGAAATTCGCCTCAAATCACAAGAAATTTTGGAAAAAATAAAACGACGCAACACGACAGACGACGACACAACACGACAAACGACGACACAACACGACAAACGACGACACAACACGACAAACGACGACATTTCACTACATACGACGAAGATAGCACGAAATTCACAAGAAATTCGCCTCAAATCACAAGAAATTTTGGAAAAAATAAAGCACGACGACACAACACGACAGACGACGACACAACGACAAACTACGACATTTCACTACATACGACGAAGATAGCACAAAATTCACAAGAAATTCGCCTCAAATCACAAGAAATTTTGGAAAAATAAAATGACACGACAAACGACTCTCCCCCTTACTCCCCCCCTCCTGCAGTATCCCCCATACTCCAACTCTCCCCCATATTCCCATACTCTCCCCATACTCAACCCACTCCTGCAGTATCCCCTACTCCCCATACTCCCCCACTCTTGTAACTCTTGAATTCTGCGACGCAGAATTCTTGTAAATTTTGAGTAATCTTCGTCGCATGGAGTGAAAGGTCTTCATACTACTCTTCACTTAGTGCTACTGTAAAAACCTTAATTTACGTTAAGGACACCATCAGGCCGACTTCACGACAATGTGCCATGCATTCAACCTCCAACGTTCTTTACACATCTGTGCTGTTCACTCCCCCCCTCCTCCCCCAATTTTGTTTCACTCTTTTCAAGATGCACATACGTAGTTAGATAACGTTTCACTGATGCTACCATCATTATCACACCTCTACCACACACCAAGGGAGACACCGACATTAAAAGCACCAACATTTTACAAGAAAGACGAATACGATGAATTTTAAACCAAGTAAACAGCAATAAATATGGTTAGAAAACTTATGTACAACTTGCCTAAGAAAAATGTAACGGTTAGAAAAACGCGTCACGTTTCTTTACATTAACAAATAAGTAATGTCAAAGTAAAACAAAACACTAAGGTTCATGTTGCTCATTTATTATATTCCACAAGATTGCATCTATTAATAATACCAAGTATTTAACACCACCTAGGTGAGGATTACGGTTGACAAAAATAATCCCTATAAACCAATTTGCGTCATTCAGTGTACAGCCTATTTCACCAAAATGCTCTTTAGGAACAAGGTGATCAGTCAACACCACTTTAAACCCTTAAGAACAACCATTTTAACATTAACCACGAAGTGTTATTGTGTCAAACTTTTACATCAAGAGGACTAAAGCCATTTGGGACATTTTCATACACTTTATACAAAATGAACACTTTATTAACAAGTTAAGGTAATTGTCAAAAGGCACCAAACCGGGAAGGCTATGTAGCACCATCAAAGTGCGAAATAATCAGAGGGCGCTAAATATCACCAAGAATGCCAATACGAGAACAAAAACGCATAAGGCGAAAGATATCAAAAATATCCGATTCACCTAGAATCACTTTATTAAACCTTTTAAAACAAACCTTTTAAATTCTAGCCACTGTCACATGCGCTGGGCCTAGACAATGTTACAATAAACATGTCATTGTATGAATAACTATAGCCAGCCGTTAAAGAATTCACAAACAGCTGTAAACATTAACGTGTATAATTAAGGGATATTTATTCCAATACGAACAACATTCATCGGACCCACATTGTTAATACAGAAAACTAGCCGAACAATAGTCATAACGCCATACACCAGATATTAAACATAAGAGGGAACAGATTCTATAGTTCTAAGAACAGTTTCAAAGTACATAATACACAGATTTACAACTTATTTTGCATCTTGCTTCCCAATTTTGCAATCTATGCGTCACCGGCCTTCTTGCTGCTACAACCACCCGTCTTCATCCATTTTCTATACTGCGTCTGTAAAGTTAAAATGTTTGCATTAATTTCAATATTCACTTCTCTACTTGCCCTTCCAACACTCAAGCTAGAGTACCTACACACCAAACTATTTCCTACTACAAACTATTCTCTAACCACCATTCTACCACAAATCTACGATGTTCTGAAAATTATCGTTAGTAGTCACGTTTCCTCCCTTTATATTACTTTTACACGTTTTCACTAACAAAATGGCCCGTCAACCATACTTTATCGAATACCAATTTATACCATTTGACATTAAAACTATCACTTACCGTTATAGTCAACTGAAGAATATGTACATTCCTTCATTCTTCCTAACATTTACACTAACCAGTAAGAAACTGCAGTATTCTTGCAAACTCAACGTTCAATATTTCTAGTGGCAAATTCTAGTGGTGTAGAAGCAACACCTTCCACATTTCGTCACTCCCCCCTGTTAACTATTCACAATGCCCTAAACTATTTTCACCGATCACTATTAGGTCCTCCCAACTACAACGTCATGAACACTTATACCATTCATCCTCTACACTTTTAATCATGCTGCTTCAAAGCTCATCTACTGATATTTCCCTACTAATTATGGTAGCCTACTCCATTTCTATATTTTAACTGGCATTTTTACCGCCTCCTAAACCCATGTCTCATAACTAGGACACGTAAACTAGTTAATACCAACTGTTTCTAATGTCCCACAGACGTTCTTTCTATAATTCTGCAGAATATCCTTTCCAACAGTTTCCTGCTAATGATAAATATTAACTGAACGTTTTAACAACTTGCCTTTTCTTTCAGATATTCCTGCAACGTTGTCAGTCGCCCCGTGTTCAACACCGTCCAACAACCTCTATCGAGACTTGCAGCTACGTCACGCCTGAACTAGTTCCGTTCCTTGTGTGACTGACTAGTCCTCCGTTCACCAAGTTATTTCTCAAGAAGACTCGTGGCCCTTGTCGAGCCAGACCCTAGAAAAACAAAACATTAAGTTATTTATACCATTACAATGTTTTATAAAGTATCAAATTTATGAAAAAATCTAAGGTTATTTTTGTTCAACAAATTTCTGTATAACATTGTATACCCTCGTGTCTTTGTAATCTTTGATATATAGGGCAACACCAGGGTACAAACTTTAGTACTAAACTTTTTGCAATGAATTTAAATTCTTAATTTGTTTGATATATTCATCCCAATAGCTTTTAAGTTGCCATTCCAAACATTACCACGCATTCTAGCGACTACCGATACCATGACTGATTAACATTACGACCTCACAAGACGTGGCATATCCACTAGTAGCCCGTAAATTAGCGACATGCCAACACTTAAATACTTACAAAATTGACTGTCTGGGAAAACAATCCCAGACACGCAGATGTCTACGTTTACTAATTACGGCCCCACTGAATACATTAACTTTACCGAAAGCTTTACAATACATTCTTAGCACTACTGAAGAAACCACATGAACTAGGAAGATTGCCCAAGTAGTGGGGGAGGGTGGAATTTTAATACAATACCAAAATATAATTTTTCAATTTCTACCTAACCACAAACTATTAGAACTACTGTACCTGAAAATTTGTTTACCCGCTGCAATGGACACTACAGATATCAAGACTGAAGAAATTCAAACCTGCATAACTTACCAAATACCCGGTCTTAACCAAAGTAATTCAGATGAAATTGGTTCCGTGACCTACATTACAGAAATCCACACCCACCTGTTAAATAAAAAAAGAGAAAGTGGGTTTAATACCATTAAGTTTTAAAAGCATCAAGATTCATCGAAGCAGCCTAATTCTGCGAGCCTGAGGGGGGGGGGGTTATGGAAACACCCTCACACCATTAAGCCACAAATACCCATAAACTGCCACCAACTACTACCAACGCTACGCCACAGGAATAAGCTGTACATTTAGTGCCTTATAGTACCTACAAGCCATATAAAAATTTAATATAACAGCTGGCTAAAATTGAGCTACAAATCCCCAAAATTCTGCAGTAAATTGTATCCTTTACTCTAATATTATTGCATTTTAAACGGGCCACGTACTTTAATACCTTACGTACTGCCCAGATATTTAGACTTTTTGCCCGTTCTAATGCAGATTTCAAAAAAAAAAAAAAAAATTGTGGGTCACCCACTTAATGCTGTACCGCTATATCTTAAACGAAGCTAATTATTAATACTATTGTTAGGATACGTCAACTAGGTTTCCATGTAAATAACTTTACCAATTCTATCATATGCCACCCAAATATCACCGTCCCTATAAAGGCATCACAGATAACAGAGCCCATATTACGCTACGCCAACAACCAGGTCACACCATAATTATATATCGACACCTGCACCTTATATGAGTTAATACATTGAGCAATAAAGTCCACAGTAACCTTACCTGATGACCGGTGTAGCTGCAAATGAAGTAAGAAGCAGACACCGCCCAAGGAACTACGTCTGCTGGCTGTCAGCCCGACACTGAGGCGGCGCCGTCCGCTCCTGACCTTCATGCCCAACACAGCGTCATTGGTGACGTCACAGTGCTTAACGACCATATCCTCGTGCTGTGCTAATTAATGTATATGTTTATTTCTCAGAATGTTTGGTAATACGTTTATTGCTTGTGATGTGTATCTATGTATGCATTAACACGATGTACTGAACGGGGTGAGAATAGCTTGAGCTACCTCATCCCTTTGTGTGTATTTTACCTCAATAAACTTATTTCAATTTCTCGTGCTGTGCTAGTTTGCGCTCCAATGTTTTACATTCCGTTAGTTACTTTTAATCAGTAATATTATAATTTAATATAATAAGTAAATGACCGCTGCATTATGTAGGAATGCGGAGGAATTTCTGATGGAGGAGAGACAATTGCACAGCGCGATCCGCAGCGCAGCGTGCGGAGCGCCTTGGGGGCCTATATAAAGAAGAGAGGAGAGTTCATGCGTTCTCTCTTGCTCCAGTCACGCTCCGCTTCACAAGTCAAAGGAAAAAATTTTTCCCACCCTCCTCCCCTTCCAATGTTCAGCGGCACAAAACCCTACGCACAGTCCTATGTACTTTGTCCTTTATTGATGGGGTACTGGGGGGGGGTGCAGCACCGGCCCCTAAGTATTACGCTGTCCGCAGCTACTTACTCTCACTTGTAAGAGTAATGTTAAATTTGTCCTATATGTGTATTCTACAGCTACTAGTAATTTACCATTTCACATTATGTCTGAGATTGGCGCATTATTTCTGTCATGTGTTAGGCCACTATATGCTACTCTTTAAGCCCTGATTCTACTTGAAAATTGTTAAACGTTTGCCTTACTTGTACCAATAGTTAATAAGGATTCGGCGTTCTGCAGACCATGTTCTATTTAGTTACCGGATATAAGCATATGGATTAATGTTAAGTCGTTGTAGTAAAGTTATACATGTATTTATGCTGTTGTAAAATTATACAAGTTACCAGATACATTAACATGGTCTGAAAAATGTATTTGTTTCTACTAAAAAATTAAATAAATAGGTCCCCATGCTGTTGGTGTCTTATTCCTCCATTATCAGAAATAAGTAATATACCGATTTACTTTAATCGGTATATTATAAATCAAAACGGGATAAAAGCTTTAGAGATTCATAAATAATGGATTCAGGAACTCGTCCCGTGGTCTACATACAGCCTATAGTAATTTTCGCCATTTTAATACTATATTAGCAATGTCAGACTGATTATTTTTAATAGTAACGCAAGAAAAGATGCCAGTATTTTTGATTGGCACCGTGTGTAAAGATTTCCTTAGATAAGAATATTCCTTAACAATTTAGAGACATTTGCAGTTTTAATTCTTATAAAATGATATGCTGAAATTTGGTTTAGAAACTAATTAAAGTCTTAAGTGCTCTTCGTCAGTCCTAATCAAGGCTAATATACTTTGAATACAGTAACAATGCAAGCCATAATTTCAACATTGTCAGAGGCTGTCATAAGGTGCAGATGTTCACTGGGAAAAACTGTAAAACAGATAATACATAAAAACATGTATATACATTGTCTGAACCTATGTACAGTGTTTTATAATCATAAATATCTTGAAATTTACGTTATTTTGGTCATTTGTAACATTCTCTTATTCTGCCTTTCACAAATTAGTGTGATAAATTTGAAATCATAATCTACAATATGTATTTATTGACCTATAAGTCTTCGCTAACAATTTATAAAGGAATCTGGAAAACGCCTTATAATTAATGATGGACTACCCGTTGTGCTGTGAATCTCGCAGACATTACCTTTCCACTGCTCTCCTCAGCCGATGTTGTCGCTTTGTGTTAGATCACTCACCCCCTCTTTGCACTCCCAGTTGACACTCTAAAATCTTTGGCTCTTACATCCTTGAAGGTGAAGTCTAGGCTCCACCCCTAGAGGCCCTCAAGCTCTACCGCTTCCTAGTCCCACAATCGTCGTCGCCCCTAAATTCACAAATGCACCCTTTCCTGGGTCTACAACCAATTGACTGAACATAATGGGCTGTGTTGCACCACACAACTTCCCCCATGCTCGAGTGGGGGAGTTGTGTTTATTGACACAGTTCGAGTGCATGGGGGGAGTTGTGTAAAACCCTGGTTTGTGTCTCGGAGAGGCTGCAGGATCCAAGTAAGTTCAGTAGAACTTCTGGTTTCAACTCTTCTTTTTTTTTTACCATGTCATAGCTCAGTCGATTAAGGCAGCGTCTGGGATGCTCTCGGACGTAGGTTCGAATCCTCGTCACGGCCCTTGTGGATTTGTTCATCAATATATAAAAAAGGTAAAGTTCCCAAAGTTACTGGTGCTAGTTGAATAATCTCCTACAGAGTTAATTAGCCTAAGTTTTAAAAGTAACTGGGAGGAGTGGTGGCTGCATTTGTTAAACAAGTAACCTTATTAACTATCCAGACTGTAATTGACTGCAGAGATATCTTTAACACCTTGGTCATCTCTCTCACTTTCCCGTGAAAGTGGGTTGATCACAAATGCTCAACTGGGTTGAGCATTTGTGAGGGTGAACTCTTTCCAGTTTTTATGGGGTTAAAAATACAATTATTACAGTCTTAGGGTTACAAATAGCAACCGTTACAATGGTAGAATCAGTTGTTACATGACCATCCTCTATCAAGTTAATAAGAAGTATTAACTGTAGTTGAAGTATTAAGTATTAAGAAGTATTAACTGAAGAGTAGTTGTACATTTGGGAAATGTGATTGGTTTATTAATCTTACATAACCTATATCATTATCTACCACAATTGACGGACTGGAACACTACAGGCAGAACCAAATGCTGCCTGGTGGTGAAAATAAGTGCTAGTGACTTTCGAGCTAGTTTGAGCAAATCCTTTGTTCTGTGTGAATTGCTGGCAGATTTGTTTGACAGTTTTGAAGCGTCGCTTTCTGTGAACCCCTCCAGTTGTCTATAAAATTTTAGACTTTCTGGATTTTTTTTTTTTGGCGAGATAACAGATTGTCACTCGCTTCCTGTACCTCTATAGAGTGGGGTCAGGCTCTCGCTTCAGTCCCTGGGAGGCCAAATAGAACTAACGTGCCTGATGTGACCTTTCAGTATGGTAAAAATCTCTGCAAGATAACTTCAGGGAACCAGCAAGGGTGGCAGGGGATGGGGGGTTGTGGGTGTCATTACAAAAAAAAAAAATACTGAAAAGATTAAAGAGATTATACTCAGACCGTTAGAGCACATTGAACAGATGGACAATGGCAGACTGATGAAGTGTGTATTTCAAAGGGTAAAAGAGAAATGGCGGAAAGATGGTGGACTGACATATTGTGCATATCACTTGGGATATATTAAGCTAAATCTAGATGGAAACGGTTAGAGAAGGGAGTAGAATAGAGTACAGTTCAGTACTCCTATTTCCCACCCCATGAAAGTGGTAAATGTGGGTAATAATCGGTCGTCTTATTGTATATGTAAAGTACAGTGGGGTCTCGATTTACGATGGTAATCCGCTCCCAGAGACGTACTGTATCATAAGTCGAAGCGATTTTTCCCAAAAGAAATAATGAGAATTGAATTAATCCATTCCCCACCCTCCAAAATATTAACTTATAAATACATTTTATACTGAATACAATGTTTTTCTCCAACTACAATACAGTACACATTTTTATCTTACTTTTATGGAGGACTCTTGATGGCGTATGGAAGATGGTGATGACGGGGAAGAAGGAGAGGTGTATAGGGAGGGAAGGGAGGTGTTTGGAAGGGAAGTCCCCTTCCATTATAACATCAGGCAGTGATGACTTTTCTGGGATACACTCTCTGGCACATTTTGCCTGCATACCACTAGGACCAGCTTGTAGCTCAACTGCTTGCTTGTCTTACTAAGAATCTGTCTAAAGACATTTGTTTTTCCCTACATTTTAACACTTGTCTGTAGTAAGACATCAGTGTCATTTAAAGGTCAATGCAATGGCCTGCTACAGCTTCATCTTTTCAACAAAACTTTGCAGTTCTTCCCATACTTCACACATAGGAAGGGACATCCTCTACTCACAACTATTTTCTTAGGTTGAACCTTACCACTGACTTTCTTGGGACCCATGGCGTGATATATAATAATTAGTTTTATGTTTAAAAAGCAAAAAATCACCACAAAAACGGAATTTCTTATAGGCATGATCGTCATTAAGTGGGCAGCTCTAGTAAACCGAGGCAGGTCGGCCTGCATGACCAGGAACCACGCGCTCGGTCGACCCAAACGTGTACCATCAAATATCGTTAGTCGATGACACTATCGTAAGTCGAGTTGCATTTTTCGATCAAATTTACATTGTAACTCGAGGTGCCACTGTAATTATAAAAAAGCACATATGTAACGTATGTATATCAGAGCACTGACTAGGATTTTGATCATACATACACTTCAGGCACTGTACACTACACAGTGTTCTATCGCTCATGTCATTAACTCCCATTAAAGCAAGAAAAGCTGGAGGTATCATTGTTACCAGTTCAGCTTACAACCCTGCCAGGGAGCCATGTACCTGACACAGCTCCCACAACCATGTGGGAGCCTGGCACAACCCAGCTGGTGCCTGACAAAATAGGAAGAGAATATGTAGAGGAAAATGATTAAATCAGTAGCTTTCAAATGTTTATATAGGAACTTCATACAGTGTTACTGAAGACTGAAAATTTGTATGATACAATGTTTTCCATAGTGTATTCAGGTAACACCTTGAGCTATAAAAAGTCACAGGTGTTGGTCAGCAGAGCTTATTACTGTTCATTCCAACTTATGTTTCAATGGAAAAACTGGGCCTCTCTGTTCATGTTGCATGTGAATTTTGTATAAAGATAGTGCCACGGTTCTAATACTGCAGCTGGTGGCCAATATTACAGCATGATAAACACGCATCATCATGAGAACCTTATCCTCCTCTTTCCTTCTCCCTAGCCACAACAATCTATATAAACATATTCACCATATTCACATATAGCATGTCCTCCTGCTGATTTTAAAATGAGTTCATCTTACTGTGATACAACACTATTTACCCGAATAGTGTTTACCTTACTGTGATTACAACACTAACTGAATTTACCCGAGGAGCCACTATCCTGTGGCTTCCACAGGGATGGGAAGGTCAGTCATCAACCTAAGGGGGACTTAGTTCGATCCTAACGCATAGCTTGAATATTTTTTCACAGATATATTAGTCATTTGATTTCACTGTGCACCGCAGGGGGACCGGGAGAAGGGAAACATCTCTAACGACACCTGAGTGTGGGTGGGTAACACTGATGAGGGGCAAGAGACGAGGAGTGTAACTACTGACACCTATGTGGGGGGCAGGAATATTGTAAAACTTGTTGTGTTGTATCAGATGGTGCTTTCTAAACTCCAGGTAAGTCGAGTAGTACTTCAGGTGGAGATACGTTGGTAATACCAGTACCTTGGTCTGGGAAGTCCAGGCACGAGTTCAATCCACATGATTTCGTAGATACATCACATTTTTGCGATACTATTGTACAGCCTGACATGCTTTTTGTCTCCATGACAATAGGAAACGATATACAGTACAGTGCTGACAATGAGTCACAATAACGTGGCTAAAGATTTATGATATCCAAACCTCACATCAGAAAATGAAGAAATAACATTTGGTCCATCCTGGACCATTATCAAATTGTGCAATAGAAAGAGAGTGGAAGAGATGATCAATATAAGTAAAGAGAGAGATGAAAGGTGAGATGAATGACGGAGAAAGATGACAACAAGAATAAGAGGAAAGGTAAGAATAAGTTGAAAGAATAAGAGAAAAGGTAGAAGAGAGAGATTCAGGTAAAGTAAGGGAAGGTTTAAGAGCAACATAAGGAAGCAGAAGAATAGGAAAAAAGGGTGTAAGTAAGAAAGTTAGAAAAACAAAGGTAAAAAAAAAAAGAAAATGGCCAGATGGCAAAGAGAAAGCATGTCCTATCTGTTTCTACCAATGAAAGAGACAGACAAGAAAGAGGGGCCAAGAGAGGGCAAATCCAGATCAAATCATGTTAAGAAAGTTAAAGCACTTGAGTATTTACAGCTTTAGTGTCTGGTTTCTCTCCTCCGGGCTGTACACTGACCCTCAGTTTCTCAATTTTTTAATTTCTATTATTTACAAGTCTTTCTCTTGCCTTTGTTACCCCTTACAGTTTATCAACTGTGCCTGTTCTCAAGTTAATACAGTATAACTTTCTTTCGTTTTGTCCTCTCTAATACTTTGGTGAAACAGGCCATACACTGAATGACAACTTCAGGAACACAAAAGAAGTGTTAAGTCTGCAGACAAGCAATGCTCGCTTTTGTCATGTTAGAGGGACTTATCATCCGAGAGATTATTTTAGAAGACTAATATTCTCAGCCCCTACTCTCCAGAGATGTCGTCTTGTCGAATCGGCTCATATAAAACATGCCCAACATGAACCTTAGTCATGGTTTTGTTGCAGTTGACTCTTCTCTTTCACAGTACATACGTGCTCTAACTTAACAAATGTGATCTGGCTTGGCTTTTCCCTCTCTAGGCTCTTTCCTGTCTGTCTCTTTTGTTACTAGATTTTCTTCCTCATTATCATTAGGCTTCTTGCCATTTTCTTTTCTTTTATTTTTACCTTTTTAATTTTTCTAACTTTCTTATACCTTTTTTTCCCATTTTTCCTCTTCTTTACCGTACTCCTAAACCTTCCTTCACTTTACCCAATACTCTCTATTCTTATCTCTCCTTTCATCATATTCTTATCTTCATCTCTCATTCATCCCACCTTCCACCTCTCTCTTTTCTCTCATAGTGTTCATCTCTTTTTTTTTTCCATTACACAACTTGATAATGGTCCAAACTGAAATGTCATTTCTTCATTTTCTAATGTGCGGTTTGAGTATCGTACATCACCTAGGTGTTCATGCAGGGAGAGGCTAAGTAATACCAAAGAAGTTAAATGTTATCTTCAGGTGGCCGTGGTTTGGGGGAATTTATTTTTCAATGAGGCTTATAAGCTCTCTACATACCAAACAATTAGAAAGTATGATGGTTGGCACATGGAACAATTCGTAAAAAAACAGGCCTTTCCAGAGAGGGGCAGCTTCCAGATTAGAATGTAATGATTACAAAAAGACAATAAGACATTACACTGCCTAATTTAGAACACTTATATTTTTAAACATGAGATGTAATTTTTCTTGATGTACTAGAAAAGTACAATATACTGTATGTACATCAAGCACTACTATATTGTCTTAAAACCTTTACCGCATAACTCCTGAAGTGCAGTGCCCTATATCCTCGAGTCAACTGAGGATTCTGGGCGAGACAGTTGGACAAGTTTCCTTTCACCTAGCAATAATAGATACCCAGAAATTAGGTAACAATTGCGTGTTGCATCCTGGGGAAGGTCATTAAGATTTGGCCCAAGGTGGGGAGGGGGGGGGGGGCCACTAAGTCTACCAGGCCCTTTGACCCAGACAACGGGGAACCATATCTTGCTAAGCCTTGTGACATTACTTAAATCTGATTATAACAAATTTGCTTTACCATCCAGAAAACGCCATACACCCTACGTATGGCGAGTGGGAAAAAATGTTTCGAGTGCATCTGCGCATCTAATTCAACATACTGTACTAATAAATTTACCTTTATTTTTTCCCATTCACTGAACAAGCCCATCAATACAAGGAACACCATCGACTCAAAGTGTAAATGCTAAATAATACTTAACAACTCTTTATAAATCAATATAAACACACCTATATAATCCTGCATGTGACATACCAAGTCAACTAATTAAATACACCACTCACAATTATAACCTAATGACAATAATTATCAATAAAATTTACAACTAATCTATACAAATTTTAAGCAATTTCTCAGTCTATTATTTGTAAATGTAGCTGAGACTGGAAAAAGCTGATCACTTCATGAATAATCATCTCCTTCAGAGCAGGCTGAAGGAGGAACGTACTGAGCACCAGAGCATCCGATGGGTGTATATCACTCAGTATTATCTGTAAAAAAAAAAAAAAATATATATTACTGTAGTAAAATAATGCACTAAGATGTTAACAACAATTCTGTGAGAACATCAAGTTGATCATAATAAATAAGTAAATAAATAAATATATACATACTGTGTGTATTAATTATTATTATATATATACTGTATATATATTATATTTATTATCACACTCAGTATATACAGTATATGTAAGATGAAATTTCTCCTGATTCAACTCTATGGAAAAAGAGGGAATTAAGTCAGATATATCCAGGTAAGAACAAATACTGTATTAGCTCGCTAATCCGGACTACATGGGAAGGACCCCCAGCTGGATTAGCACGTTTTCCGGAGTAACGTACTTTTCACCAGGAAGTCCAAAAGTGACCATTTTCAACCATTTTCATACCACAAACAAAATCATTTGAAATGCTGAACCTTTTTTTCCCCCACACACTATAATTAGTGTGCGGGGCTGGGTGGGTGGGTGGTTGGTTGGTTAGCTGGTAGGTGGTCAGGGCAGGCATGTAGGTGAGTAGGCAGGCAGCTCAGGTAGGTCAGACACCCACCCCACCCACTCCTGACACCCACCACACCCAACCCTGACATCCACCCACCACACCCACTCCTGACACCCACCCACCACATCCACTCCTGACATCCACCCCTAGATAGGTGTCAGATTGGATGGGCAGAAGCAGTCACACAACATATGGACACACAACACAAGCAGGTGGGCGACTCCCTACCAATACCATTCCTCCACTCTTGCCCCCCTCCCTCCTAACCCTGGGAGGGCATTATGGAAAATGCCCTTGTGATAACTTGTCACAAGTGATAACATACTCATTCACTTGCTGTACGATGACACCATAATAGGCGCCTTGTGTTAAACGCCATTTTATTTTCTTGCAAACATTTAAATGAATAAATAGCCAATTAATACTTTTCAAATATTATGGTGAGGTTTTTAATATTTGTAACTCACTCTCCATGGCAAAAATAAAAAAATATAATGATTAAACAATTGTGCTATGACCCAGAGGTCAGATAGAGACCTGACCAACACACCAGTAGGCTTAATGCATTCTGTTGTTCACGATTCACTCCTTCCAACACCCCCACCCACCATGGGGGTGGTATGGTGTGGTGAGTGCTGACACCCACCCCCTGACACCCCAACCCATCCTTTTAAAAATAACATCACTTTTCACTTGTTTGCGTGCTATGGCCAAAAATGGATGTAATTTGATATGAAATCGGCTCACGAAAGTGATGTACATACTGTCCCGTTTTCTGTTTGAGTCGTCTGGCTTACTCGGTAAGGTTAGGAAAGGAAACATTCAATTAAAGTTTGTATGAAGTTTTGAAACGTTAGAATTTCCTGCCGGCCTAACCTACCAGAGGACCCTTACCTGTTTTGGAAAAAATATAAAAAATTTATTTTAATTTTGGCAAACAGCCAAATTCTGATGTAATTTGTAAGAGGATAGGTTGTCCCACTCCTGACAACCACCACACTCTAGCCCCCCCCCCCCTGCTTCCCTGAAGCCTCCCAGCTTGCCTGAACCCTACTGACTCCCTTCTCTCCTGGTGGTGGTGTACAACGAGTGTTAGGCCCAGCATTTCACTTGTTTATCTCTCAGTGGTAAAGGTTCACATGTTATATTCTGAGGCAAGTCGACCCTTGGTTTTAGAGAGATTTTTAGGCTTGAAACTCTCCAGCAGTATATGCTGATCTGGCCAAATATCCACTAGTTGGGCTTCTAGGGACATTATGGTCATATGGGGAGATAACTTTATCCGGCCACGAATTTTGCTGGATTAGGGTATTTTCTGGATTGGCGAGCTTGTACAGTATGTATTGAGAAAGGTCAAGCTGGTTCCAGGCGAGATTGAGACTAGGTAAAGCCAAATTAGACAATTTTGGGAACACACACAGGGCATTTGGCATATAAAAATTTAACAAATAGACAACAAACTTTTGATTTCCATAGTATTAATTTGACAAGTGGTGATATTTGTTGCGATTGGTGGTGTTTGTTTATCAACAATGCTATATTATGTGAGTGACTTAATTTATTTTGTTGTAGACAGGCAGCGTGTGTATATATGTATGTTAGGCTTACATTGGTCCCCGCAAGGTCGAACTACTGGCCCTCTCCAGAATGCAGCCCCACAACAGTTGACTAACTCCTGGGTACCTATTTACTGCCAGGAGAACAGATGTATTAGGTGATATGAAACATGCCCAACCATTTCTGTCCCATCGAGACAGATTCTGGGATTCTGGGAATTGAAACAAACCTGGGATTTCCAAATTATGAATTTAAAACAAACTCAACTGTATTCCCAGGAGAAACTACACTGAATGGATGGGTGAGAAATAAATGTGTGACTCAAAGGCCTCTTGATGTCACAATTAAGAAACTGTTAATGTACTTGTCAAACTATATAACTAGTTCATCAAGACTGTTGCTACTGTTGCTGTTGCTTAGTTGCTACTGATATGAATTTTGGTGTTCAGTTTCTGAGCCCTGTATGTGCCCATTTTCCTACTAATGTTCATGGGATTGGTATAGGGTGCATAATAAACTAACACCTCATCACACCTACTGAACAACTTTAACACCTGCAATAAAAGTATCTTGTCAAATACAGAACTAACAAATAGAATCTACATAGTATATACTATATATTTTACTAACTATAGTAAAGTGTTCATGAGTACAACACCTATAGTGTTGACCAACCAAAGTGATGGTTTAGAAACATAAGAACATGTTTCATACCCCACAATACTAACAAGACTTGTCATACACAGAAGAGGTGAAACATATAGGGGTAGATAAAGACAGACTTTTTAACACAAGGGGCTATGTGAAATGTGAAATACCTATCTTACTTTTTTATCTCAAAGACAGACATTGCTTCTCCCACTGCCAATTAATATTAGTTCACCATAGTCTTGGCAGATACTGTATATAGAAAAAAGGCTAACATAGTTCCAATCAACAAAAGTGGCAGCAGGGAAGACCCTCTTAATTATAGACCTGTATGATTGACATGTGTACTACAGTAGTCAAAATATTGGAAAAAATAATTAAAACTAAATGGGTAGAATACCTAAGAGAGAAATGATATAAGAATGATATACTGTATATATATATAGGTTTCAGTCAGGAAGATCCCGTATAACAAATAAACTTAGTTTTTCAGAGAGAACCATAGAGATTTTACAGGAAAGAGATGGCTGGGTTGACTGCATTTATGTGCACCTACACAAAGGTGATCGTGAGTGTCCCACATAGGTTGTTCTGGAAACTGGAAAATACTGGAAGAGTGATGAGGAGGCTTCAAACATAGATGAAAATTTTTCTGACAGAAAGATGAGGGCAGTAATCAGATGCATTGTGGAAGAAGACCCCTGACAAGAGATGTGTTACTAGCAGAGTACCACAGGGTTCAGTTCTTGCACCAGTAATGTTCATTGTCAACATATATGATCTACCAGAAGGGATACAGAATTATATGAACATGGTTGCTGATGATGCTAAGCTATTTGGGAAGATAGGAAACCTAATTGATTGTCATGCCCTCCAAATTGACCTCGATAAAATAAGTGCTTTGAGCACCATGTGGCAAATGGAGTTAAATGTGAGTAAATGCCATGTTATGGAATGTGAAATAGGAGAAAATAGATCACACACGACCTACAAATTATGTGGAAAGAAATTAAAAGAATGTAAGAACTCTTGTATATATAAAAAATAATAAAAATAGAGAACTAATAAAGAAAGAAATCTAGAGGTGGTTTTGGATAATAGACTGTCACTAGAGGAACACATAAAGGACATTGTGTGAAGAGCATTTGCGTCGCTTTTCAACTTCAGATTTGCTTTTACAGTAATTACATGAATGGTGTAATACTAAAGAAATTGTTCATGCCTTTTGTGGGACCAAAATTGGAATATGCTGCAGTTGTATGGTGCCCATATTTTAAGAAGCACATCAATGAACTGGAAAAGGTGCAAAGGCCTGCTACAAAATGGCTTCCAGAACAGAAAAACAAAAGTTATGAGGAGAAGCTAGAGGCATTTAATATGCCAAAGCTAGATGGCAGAAGGAGAAAGAAATTGAGGTGATATAATCACCACTTTCAAAATAATATCAGGAATTGACCAAATTAACAGAGGAATTCCTGAAACCTGCAACCTCACGAACAAGAGGCCACAGAGTCAAATTAAGGAAACAAAGGCGCCGAAAAAATATTAGAAAGTTGTGTGCGCGAGTCTTTCATTCAAAATGAGTTTACCATGGTCTTTTTATATTTTAAATCATTGATTCATAATACAATGAAATTATATTTTGAAAATCAAGCTCTGCTTAGAACAAAGATTCACTTGACAGTTTGGTCAGACTATTATTGGAACCATAATATGCATTCAGACCATCACAAATATCTAGATAACTATCCAGGCAGTACGAGAGTCAAGTTGGTGTCTCGATGTAATGACTTTACCCTGAGGACAGGCTGCAAATCTGATATACAGTATTCTACTTATTCCTGTTATAAACAAAGTTCACATCTTTCTCACATATTATCATTAACTGCTTCATGACTATCTATAGATACCCTTGACAAGCCACAACCTTCCTGTCCCCATCATGGTCATTTGATAGATGGTGGCCCCCCCCCCTCAGTTAAACTTGGGTAACCATGGGGATATCACAACCAATCATTACACCATTAACTCTTACACATGCTTCATTTTCTGAATAAAAACTCTGAATGGCATTTAAAATATTAAATGCCCCATACTGTACATACAAGTCACTCTTGAGAATCAAATTCTTCTCGCTTTGTCATGCTATATGCCTTTTGCTGGTTCATAAAGGGCCATGTAGATCTTGCAATGTCTCACATGCTTTCTCCAGAACTGCCTCTATGCAAATGCAGTATTTCATCCACGGAACCTCTACCTTCATGGAACCCACTTTGTTCATCACTGATTGATTTGTTACCTCTTCTGTACATTTTACTCGCTACACTTAGTAGACTAATGCAATAGTTACATTTCTTATTTTTACACTAAAATAAAATCATGGCCATCTTCGAGTAAAAAACATCTTTACGTGTGAGGCTATAGTTCGAAAGTCACTGGGTTGTATCCTGCCATACATTTGTTTAGGATGGTAACTTTTGTTTAGTTTCTCCTTTTTAATTAAAAACAAAACAAAAACGAGTGCGTACAAGTTTGTGTCTATAGTGGTTTGGCAGATGTTCTTGTTGTTTTATTTGCCTAGTTCCTGTGATATAGAATGCAGGGCAGTCTGTGTTATAGCAAATTTGTTTAAATTAGTGATCACAGCTTTCAGGACAAATCTGCAAGTTCTGGAATGACATTTACTTTTGGAAAGAAGACAGTTGTTTGGGTGATCATTCCTCTAGTTCAGCAAACTTTTCCTTTCTGTTAATTTTTACAGATCCTCAGGCATAATAATGTAAAGTTTATTGTTTGTTTTATTTGTTTACCGTCTGTGAAGACAGCACTTTTCTGTACTAATAGTTGTAGTAGAGTATGTATCATTTTTACTTGCTGTGTGTTTAGTGATATAGTAAAGTATATCTGTATTCATAATTTTTACAGTCTTTCTCCCGATATATCTACATTATGCAGTTCATGTGCATGTTTGTTAAGCTCTTAGGTGTGAAATACATTTTTGTGGTTCTACTAAACCAATGACTGACCTTTCCCAGGATGCAAACCAAACCGAGTCAACTAACTTCCAGGTACCTATTTACTGCTAAGAGAGAATGCAGAGCACTTCACAGAATGCAGACACTGGATGCGATTCATACAGGGAAGTGTGCCGGCATGAACACAGACTCATTCCAACAGTCATGGTCAAAACATTCTACAAGAAGTGGATGCTAAGGAGTCAGTGTATTCCTTTCCTGTTGGCTTACCTGTTCTAGGCATCTGGAGAGAGGCACTCAAGGGAGAATTTGATGATCTAAGCATAAATTAGTTTGATAGTTTGATGGCCCTTAAATAGTGCATAACCTTGTCGCTAATAAAGAGTATTACGTGCACTGGACAATTTACTTGTTGAGAGGCCTATGTAAATCCCCTTGCAGTGGGTGAGGAAAGTAAAATTTTGTGCACGATGCCCTTCTTTATTTAACTTTTTTTTTTTGTCCACAATATACATATTACAACCTCAATAAGTCATCTTTAACAGAGGATATCCAACATGGTACTATAAACATTAAACTAAGCATTACTCACCATGCTGTACGTAGTGCTGATCTTGTTAAAACTGCACTCGTCTCCACAATTACAACTATCCAACTGGGATAAGCCTTCATCCACTGGAAGCCTTGTTAGCAATCTTGACTTTGACAGTGACTGTGGAGAATCTTTTTAACTCCTCGCAAGGCATATTACATATCTTTTGTCCAGAAAAGACATGGCAAGACTTGTCTCTATTAATCAAGAGGCAATGATTACACAGCACTTCAGTCTCTCAGAAGCATCACTCAAATGCAAGTCTAATTAATAGTAAAAACAAACAAAATGTGAAAATTAACATCTATATCACCAGAACTGTAAACAGTCATGGTTACAAAGAAGCAAATAAAAAAGTGTTTTTCGAATCAAACTGATACACAACTGCTATGTTCCACAAGTAATACAAGGACACTATTTGTATAAAACATATTAAAGCATACGAGACAAAATAAAATGCTTTATTGCACCACTACACTCTGGAGGAGGATGGGGAATGTTCCAGCCTCTTCACTCTCTTCCTTTGTCCATGATTCCACTGGAAAATGATTCCAAGGGCAGCAATGAAAAACTGGATTGCGATCTGGAGAAGAATTGCCTTGGCTGTTGGACTGAGCAACAGCTTTGAGGCCTCAGCCAGATCCCCTACCGACCTATTCTGCAGGAACATCTGGAAACAACATACCAGTCTAGCATTGGGATAGTGTCACAACTCCAAGAAAAATTACAGGTTGAATAACAAGAACCTTTCATACAAGAGATGCCATACCAATGATGATACTTTTTAAAACATACAAGCAACACACTACAACTATAACAACATTAACAATGTGGTTATACTACATATACTACATTAACAATGTAGTTATATACACAGAGAAATCACATTATCATGATATATCAATGAAAAAATCCACAGGAGCCATAAGGAGAGAGAGCCACAGGATGTCTAGTGCGTGCATCTGGGAACACCCAGCGCATAGGTTCAAATCCTCATCATGGCTCTGGTGGATTTTCTCAATGTAGTTATAGTTGTATATAGTTGTATTACCCTAGGCTACAAAGCCTACATTAATGTTTCTCATGGAGAAATGTCATTTGGCACTTGTGAATATCTTTTTTTTTTATTACAACACTGAATCTTCATTACTCGAATCATCGTTACAATAACACTACTAAGGGTTCAATCTACAATAAATATTTGTCATGATTCACAACTTTCACAATGTTTAGATACAAATCTTTATTCAGCTAACCTTTAATATTGATGTGTACTGCACTTTTAAAAATTGGTGAATGTAAAGAAAAGGTGGACATGAAACGAACACATGACAATGATCAAGAAAGGCTGGGCATCCATCTATAAGGAGTACAGAGAGTGTACATCTAGTATTATAATGAGTACGGTGGATATATATATCCACCGTCCAAGAGTGTAATGCATAAGCAATGTAACAAAGTATATTTAGGAATAAAAATTATTATTTTTAGTGTAATGAGTATAGGCTTGTGTAAATGAGCAGAAGCTGCTGTAATAAGCACAAGCAATGAAATGTGACCAGGCTGGTGTAATGAAACTTTGTCAATGTAACCATGAAACTTTGGCAAAGTAACAATGTTTGTGCAACCATGGGGTGGTTGTGGCAGTGTGTTAGTGGTGATAATAATGGTAATAATGGTAATATTAGCAGTGGTAATAATGGTTCGTGACATTTATAATAGTTGTGATTTGTGCGTAGTGATTATTAATGGTGATTATGTGGTAGCTGTGGTGGAGGTTGTGGTACTTCTAGTAGTGATTTCCATTAAGTGTGTTTTGTAGCTGTAATGGAGGCAGTGATGATGATGGCATCAATGGTCACCCTTTTTGGGCAAGCAATTGCTATGGATGCTTCCGCAGGTGGGTCAAATTGGGCAGGATGACCGTAATTCATCAACCGCATGTGTAAGAAACATGATTTATGGCTTAAAATTTGCAGAATCTATATATTTTTATATCTTAAGAGGAACTTTTTTTTTCTATTTGTGCAAGAAAAAGTTATTAGCAAAAAACCATTTTGGTAGATATTCAAGGGGGACAAAAAAAGGAAAATTCCTATATTTTGTCCGATTCATTATTCTTTTGGTTAATTTATGACAGTTGTAAATCAAAATTATTTATAATTTTTTCATTATTCATTCATTTCCGTTTATGAAAGAAATTCACTTCCGTTTACGAATTTTCGGGTTACGAACCGTCTCCAGGAACGGATTAAATTCATAAACTGAGGTACTCCTGTAAGTGGTTATGAAATGGAGACTCGAAGTAGTTCAACAGCTATGAAAATTTTGCACAATAGATATACTTTTAACAGTCATGAATAGATATCAGACTGGGCAGCAGCTGCAATTGTCAACAGCATGTTGCAAAATGTTGGTCTCATAACTCATCATAAGAGTTATGTCATTGATTTTAACAAGCTACAAAGAAAGCAAAAACTATTGAAATAAAATTAGGGACGAAAAGCAGGAGAACCTCAAATACGTAGATGTACTTTACTCAGATGGGCACAAAGATGCAACACAAACCGTTTTGCAGGAGACAAAAACTATTTAGATCAGTGCAACTTGAAGAGTGGAATACAGGACATACTGTCTAAGCTCACTTATACAGACTACAGAATATGGGAAAGACCCCCCCTCCTCACTGGATAAGCCTGACATCCGGAAAGCAGAATTATTACAGGGGAAGTAAAAAAACCCAGCGCTGAATGTAATGAAATGCCATTTTTTGGGAGAGTCCCAGAGGCTCCCCGGAGCTTACCAAGCTGATATGCATGTATTAACCCATGGCATCAGTCCTTTGAATGGAGATCTAATGCCTACCAGGGACCATGAGCCAGAACCTGGCCCCCCTCAGAGAGGCATGAGGAGCAATGGCTTACAGAAACCCCCTCTGAGGTTGGAAGCATTTTATGTCTGCCATTGACCGGGTTAGGCACCCAGAAAGGTAGGTGTCCCAATACAGACTCCACCTGGTGAAACATTGCTACCAAAAAGCCGAACTGCTAAGCAGAACTCTCCAATCTAAGAACAAGCAAACAAGCATGACGTCACACCCGCCTCTGCACAACTTTCCCCCCCTCCCCGTGAGGGAAAAGGGGGGCTCCAGACCCCCATGCCAGCTATCCAACCTCCGTTCTGAAGCTGAATATAAAAAACGTGAAACCTACGACCCAAAGCAACACACCCCTGTCTTGGGCTCGAACATTAATGAGGTAACGGAAGGCCGGGACCCTGTTCGACCTCCAAAATCCTTGCGCCCGAATGTCAGCCCAAGACGTTACCAAAAACGGCAGCTAAAACAGCAAATTTGCAAACGTCATGGGCACAAGGATAAACTGCAGGCTGGCTAGACCTAATAACTCTGCTGACGACCTGGAAGACCCAAGCCCTGGAACAGGGAAAAAAGGAAACCGGGTTAACCCAAAGCGCATTCCTCGTCACGGAGGCTGTGGTGCGCAAATAACGGCAAAGAACCATAACCGGACACAACACAACACATGATGCAACCCTGGCAGAACCAAGCATTAACCGCCCAATGATCCCTCTGGAAAGCCGGGCTTTCCATTCATCCCTCTGGAAAGGGATGAATGAGGGATAGGATGGGGGAAAGAATGGTGCCCAACCACTTGGACCTGAATGAACGAAACCGTCGCTATACCATCCGAGGAACAGCAAGGCAAAGAATTTAACTAAAATATAGTCTTTGCAGAGTTGGTACGTAAATGGGGTTAAAGCCAGGTGTCAAGTGATTGAAGCCTACTTTCCTCATACTATTGTAGTGACAGACACCAGGTGACTGTCAAAGTAGCTTTGTTTGGTTACGGTACTTCATGGAGCATTACCTGATGCTCCCTAGGTTTCCAATTATTGCTTGCAGAGGATGTTTCGTGTGGAAAATATCTCTAACATTATAAGAAGTCCATTAACTGGTGGTGAATTGAGATAGCCTATTGTCTCCATGCCACAATTACTAGGCAAGTCCATTTGAAATCCCTTAATACATAGGGTGAACTACATTAGGCTATAGTTACAGAAGTAACCACGTGTCAAAACTGTATAAGACCTGTATAATCTAGAAAGCTAGTGAATGTTGAATGGAATATTACTTAGCTTCACTTTATAACATACATACTAGATAATGAAGGAATTGCTCTATTATTATATCATTCTAGATAAAATTACATCAATGTGAATGCATATGGTGGTGTCCTTTTTATTTTTTTGAGTACTTAATATTGCAAATATTGCTAAAAATAGAAGAAATTCCCTTAAACTTTTAATTTTTTACACTAAATGAATAGCTTACCTCAGTTATGTATTATCTATACTCACACAAAAGGAAGATTTACTGGCAATGTGTCACCGATTTCCAACAAATATTCCACAGGGAAATATAATCACATACTGCTGTACAAGTGTTTCATTACATACCATGAAAGTACTACTTGAGGCTTCCTTAAATATTCCTTAAATATGGTTTAAATATAAACCAATAAGTTAAATGCATCACAAAATTCTCAATGTTAACACTTCCTATTTTGACATGCCTTAAAACAAAATAATATCAAAGATGGATTTCTAAACATATAAGATATTACATATATTAGGGGGACCAACCTCTTTTCATTCCATTCCAACTTCTGTTGTATCTATCATCAGCAGGGGCTCAATCATTTGAATTTTGTTTTGCCTTCTACCAGAAACAATACAACATTTATTATTTTAACTCATTGTTAACATTAAAACCCTGTTATGATACACAGCTGTACAAATATAAAATATAAAAACAGAATGCAATTACAATTTGTGCTGTTTTTTATGTTCCTATCTTTGGAACAAAACTCCACTTGCTTTGTGGTTATTGTGGTTAAGTGGGGCGATCCCATACGAAAGGAATTTGTTTACATGACGTAGTCACTGTATACTGTACGGTATACAACACCACACTGCTTTATGAGGCTGGCTACAGCAAGACCACCCAAGTTTTATCATAAATTTCCTATACAGTATCATGAATAGTTAGCATATTTTTCTTCTAGTTATCTGACTAATGGTGCTGCTGGACATCTTGCATACTCACAGATAGGCAAATTTTAACAATTTAAAATACTGTATGCAGAAACTTTCCATCCATAGGATCATGTAACAGTCAATAATACAGGGAGGACATAAAGTGGAAGCAAAAGCACGATCAAATCCCAGAATTGAAAATAAAAAGTGACCACATTATTTCAATTATTTTAATTATCTTAACATGGGAATTCTAAATAGAATGAGAAGAGAGAGCAAGCCAGGCAAGTGCCAAGTGAAAATATGCTCAAGGAATCATCTCATAGGGAATTAATTGAGACAGCCTTCAAGTAATTATCAAAAGAAGACACCAAGTAGGCAAGACACCAGGTTTCAGTCGCCCCGACTGGAACCTGTACAGCATTACCAGGGTGTCCGAAGGACTAACCAAACAAGACATCCAGGGACTAGGGATGCTCATTGGGTATAATAAAAGTAGACTGACACAGCCTAGTCAATGTGGCTGTGAAGACCGATTTCAGTGTGCCTTATAAAACAAGTGCGTGAACCGCCAACTAAAACATTTGCACTAGAACCAATGCCCCCCACGCTGGTGGTCCGGCATCTAAAGAGCGAACGCCCAAACACACCAGAGAAGAGAACTGTCAGTGCAGAGGCAGTGCTAGGGAGCACACAGGAAAGGTTGCCCTGAGCACTCTTGGTTGCTCAGGTTGCACATGCAGCCCTAACCACCCTATGAGCCAAGTCCACACAACACTAACTGGACCGAGAACACACTTGTGAAACTAACTAAAATGTGGAATAACACCAAACAAATGCCTCCCACAGGACAAAGTCCAAGGATGGACTAAGCTGATCCTTTCACCTGATCCCTTTTTACCCAACAGTAAATAGGTACCCAGGAGTTAGGTAATTACTGTGGGTTGTATCTTGGGAAAGGCAATTAGTTGGCCTAGCGGGGGAGCTCGATAACCTAAGTGCAGGCTTCCTGTCCCTGGCAACAGGAATTACAAAAATATATATACCTGGTGTGGGTTCTGGGAGTCCTGCTCCCAAAGCACAGTCTAGGGCCAGGCTTGACTTGTAATAATTTGGTCCAACAGGCTGTTGCTTAGAAATAGAGATCAGAATAGTGCAAGCTTCTATACTGTACATAGTTTACCCGAGTCACCAACGCTAGTGGCCTTGACGAGGACAGGAAGCTGGCGGCTTGTCAAAGGTCCCCCCCCCCCCATTTGCCTTTTATCACTTCCAGGTACTTTGAAACCAAACACAGTTTTGGCATTTACGGCTTTGGCAGGTGAGGGGGTTCCATGGGATTCTCACCAGAAGATACTCCTCTGCCAGGGTACTTATTAAAAATTAAAAAAAAATACAAAAAATAAAAATAGATATATAAACAGACAAATGTACAGTACTTACCCTAACGGAATTAGCCAAGCGTTCCTTTTGTCCTGGAGTTAGGTCATTTTGAATGATGGCAGCTACACTTTTGAATTTGCCTTGTGATAAATACGCAGCAGTCAGCCCTCCAATCGTTCCACCTACAACATCAAGATTCTCATCTGCTGCATATATTCTATTTTCAAGGCAAATGGGGAAAAAATGCAAACACCAGTATTAAAACTACCATTTATTAACAAAGTTATCATAAAGATTATTAAATAAAATAGTGTAATTAACCCCAATGAATAAAATATTTTGTAATTTATCTGTGGCAAGGTTTTAGCTTTTTTATTTATTTCTTTACAGTCACAGTAAAAGTGTGACTATCATGGCTGCAGATAACTGCCAATTTCTGCAAATCGGCAGTATTTTTATTTTAAAGACATCACACATTCAGTGTAATGTGATTAATATGTTGTTCAGTAGATCATTTGGGAGAGCTAATAAGTGTCAATATCTAATATTGCAACAAATGGTAGCATGATGAGTCAGTTTTCTTTGACACTTCTGAAAGTGTCAAAGAAACTTTCACTTCTGAAAGTGTCACTTCAGTTTTCTTTGACAAAGTGAAAACACTGTTTTCACTTTGGTAATACTTGTGTGGGGGACAGCAGACAGCTTCCCCTACATTTGCATGCCTACATTAGTCACTCCATGTCCAGTGGTTCATTTCATGGAAGCCACTGGTGTTAGCATCTGATATTAACCCCTAAATTGCTCAACAAAAGGGGCAGGGAAGAAAAAAAATTCATATGTAAAAATTACTTAAAAAGTTAAACAAACCTTCAACTTATTGGCTTTAGCATCTGAAACTTTCAAAATATTTTCAGAAATTGATTTTACACAATTTTTTTTTTTTAAAGAAGAACGTTTTGTTGATAAGGAGAGCAGCTCCTATTAACTGGAACTGATGGATAATACAGTAATAAAGAGATGCAAACACCTGTCTGGTGCACAAAGATATACAGTGGTAAGAAGAAAGAAGAAGTGGTAAGAAAAGTGGTAAGAAGGTTCCACAAAGTGGATATGCAACTGGGTGCATTTATACCATTCGTGAGTAAAACATAATATGAATAATAATGAGCAAGTACATTACTATGCTCTATTTTGTATATATCATACAAATACACTGCACAATGGTAAAATCACTTACTTTCATCAATGTCTGAAAAACATTTGTTTTAGGAGAATTTTATTTACTTTGTTTATTATCTGATTTTGTTGTAACCTTTACATCCTGGAGTGTGCATACCAGGTCCCTAACTATGCCAAGACACAATTAAATTGGTCAACAAATAAATCAGTCACAACTCACAGAACTTGGGATTTTGATTTTTTTTTGGGCAGATTTTTTCACATTTCAAACTATTTTCCTTGTCTCTTTAGGTTGTTTTGATAATTAGGGACTAGATTAGGGCTTTTTCACTTATATAAAGTATACCCTAAATATATCCCCTAAATCATTATAATTATCCCTATATTTTTTTTTTTTTGGGGGGGGGGGGGGGGGGGGGTATTTTTTCTTGACTTCATTTCAACACATATTGACCTACAACTTTCACATATTCAAGTACGAATGCCAAACAATGTTTATTAAAACATACAAGTAAATTTATGAATAAGAACTGCCTTATTCATTATCAATAGCTTCAACTTAAATTATATCTATAGGGTAACTAGAATTGCAAATTACTTCAGTATCCAAAAATCTAGTTTCTGACCGATTCTCACCATTTTCACATGTAGTGTGCACAGTTGTCTTGTTCTACAATCCCTATAGAATTGATTTTTCAAAAAACCCTAAACATTTGGAGTTATAAATGTTTGTTGTCTAAATGTGCGCATATTTCAAATATCACACTGACGATTTTTTTTATAGTAAACTATACTGAAAACCTATATTCTAAATATATGAAAATGAAGATCATATACTATTCTGAGAGCATAATAACACCAAATGAACAATTGGTGATATTTTATATTTTTGCAGCCAATTTCAAAATCTGAAATTTTCAATATTAAATTTTATAATAATTTTTTATTATCTTATTTTTCAAGTTACGTTGGTATCATTTAGACAAAGTTGGAGCATTTGCCAAGTACATTATGTACAAAACATTTGAAAGAATTTCAGCAAATGTTAAAAACTGAGCTCAATATCCCACTTCATATGACGTTTTGCGCAGCTTAAGGGTTAATGTGCCCCATGAAAGTAGGAAACAGGGGTAACAGTAAAGTATGTATTTGTGTGCAAATATCCAAAAATACAAATCATTTGGTTTCCAACTGTCAGGGATAAGAAGTCGTTAGGTTTATCAAGATTCTGTACCTCTTGCTAATAACTGACCATCCTGTAGGATACAGCAAGTCTAACCCCCCCCCCCCCCGGCATCAATTCACTGCTAGTTAAACAGAAGCATCGTGTGTAAGAAAATGTGCCCAAATGTGCCTGGGAATTGAATCCAAAACCAAATCGGATGTGACCTGATTGCACTTGTCACTCTGTTGCAGGTCACCTAGTAAAACAAAAGAAAAATTTATTATGTGTAATTTTTCTAACATAACATGTATAACAAAAAACTTACAATATTTTAAAACAAAAATTACTATATTTTTTGTTTTAAGCATACCTATAGCTAGACCAAGGGGGCCACCAAGCAGACCACCGATCATTGTGCTCCCTCCTGCCAAGAATCCTCCCTTGATGCTCTCCTTCATGGCCACACGCAACTTTTCCTCCTCACATACTTGTGTTACCAGAGACAGCACCTCTGATGTGTTGATCGGCATCGTTATTCTTTTTATCTGCCAATTACAAAAAAAAATACAGAGTTGAATGTAATGAAACACCATTTTCTGAGCGAGACCTGGAGGCTCCCCTGAGTTATACCGGGCTGATGTGTATATACAGTATTAGACCATGGCAACAGTCAATTGAAGGAGTTTTAAGCCTATCGGGGACCAGAGCCCGGAACCTGGCCCCCTCAAGAGAGGCGAGGCAGAGGAGTAATGGCCTAAAGACACCCCCGTGTAATTGGAAGCAGTCTTTTTCTGCCATCTACCAGGTCAGGCACCCAAAAAAGGTAGGAATTTCAAAACAAATTACTGCTGGTCAAAAATTGCAAACCGAAAGCCAAACTAGCAAACAGAACTCCCCAATCAAAAACAAGGAAACAAACATGACGTCACCACAACTGCCACGCATCCATCTGCGTAACTCCCCCCCTCCCCAGGAGGAGGATGGAGGGGTCCCAGACCTCCAAGCCGGCAACTCTCCTCAGTCCAGAGGTTGTGTATCAAAAACACGAAAAACCGCCGACCGGAGGGAGGGAGGGATGCCGGGGAGCCTCCGGGTCTCACCCCAGAAAACGGCGTTTCATTAAATTCAATGCTGGCTTTCTGTGGAGAGCCCCTTCGGCTCCCTGAAGATACCTAACCAAAGATAAGAAGAAAAGGGACTCACCTGGGAGGCAGTCATCACTCACTCCTCAACTCAAAGATGAGACCACTGGCCGCAACCTGCAACCCAAGGTTACACATGCCTGAGAAGGACTAGGAACATTAACAAGGTAACGTGCAGCCAGGACCCTGTTCGACCTCCAAAAGCCCCGTGCCAGAAAGATTCTTGAGGTTATCTTGAGATGATTTCGGGGCTTTTTAGTGTCCCCGCGGCCTGGTCCTAGACCAGGCCTCCACCCCCAGGAAGCAGCCCGTGACAGCTGACTGACACCCAGGTACCTGTTTTACTGCTAGGTAACAGGGGCATAGGGTGAAAGAAACTCTGCCCATTGTTTCTCTGCCCATTGGTGCCCGGGATCGAACCCGGGACCACAGGATCACAGTCCAGTGTGCTGTCCGCTCGGCCGACCGGCCAAGACATATTACCAAAACAGCAGCCGAACTTACGAACAACGTGGGCAAGGGGATAGACCACAGGCTGGCTGGACGAAATAATCTTGTGGACAACCTGGGTGACCCACGCCCTGGAATAAAGTAAAAGGGGAAACTGGGTCAACCCAAAGTGCGTCTTCTGCCACAGAGGCCGTGGCGCGAAAATAACGGCGAAGAGCCACAAACTGACACAAAACATGATGCACCCCCGGCCGAACCAACCAACTACCACAAACTGAGGAGAAGGGAGAAGAGAGCACCCGGTGCAACGACCAAGAAGGCTCAGGCGGCGCATGAGCAGGCCGGAGGTGAAAACAAAGCTGCCAGAGAAAGCTTGCGGAACAGAGCAGAAGTGACATCCACCCCAAATGCAAGCTGCAGCAGCTTCACCAGAGCCACCCAAAACGAGGCGACAGTATTTGGTATAAGATAGTCCTGAAACAACCAAGAGAGAAAGGACAAAACAACCCGACCAGAAATCGAAGACAACCTACGAAGAGACAAAGTGTTGAAAGGACTGCCAGGAAATTTCATACTGCCGTTGAGACGAAACTCGCAGGTGGGACACCATCAACTAAGGCACCTGCTCACCATACAAGTGGTGATAAACCCTTGTCATAAAGACCAGACGTGAAAAGCGGAGATGATCGAACCAGCCACGTACCTGAATAGACCGATCTGCTGAAAGAGGCGGAGCCGCGGTAAGTCTCTCAGGTTCGGACATCGAGCAAGAAGTGCCTGAAACCAGGGCTGGGGCAGCCACCAAAAAACTAACAGGACTACTCGTCCCTAGTAAGTCTCTCCAAGCTAGCCAGGACCCGGAGCAACAACCGAACCAGTGGGAAGAGATACAGGTAATCCCAACTCGACCAGTCCAGCCGAAAGGCATCGACCTCAACGGCCTCGCAGTCTGGGAAGGGCGCCACATACACTGGAAGACGTCTCAACCATATCGATGAGAAGAGGTCCAGCTCTAGGTGCCCTTATGTCCGGCAGAGCCAACTGAGCGAGTCTGTGTCGACCGTCCATTCCATGGATAGGGGAATGAACCGAGACAGGCTAACCGCCTGGACGCTTGACACCCCCTGAAAGTGAACTGCCAGGAGAGCCAAGGACCACATCGAACCCTCGCGGTTCAGACAATGAACCACAGAGAAGCAGTCCAAATGGAGCCAGATCATTGCTCCGCAAGCAACACGAACCCTCTGAAGCGAATGCCACACCACCGCCAACTCCTGCGCTGTGCTGTGAGCCCGACGAAAGGACTGACCCCACTGACTCTGGCTGGCCTGGTGAGCACTGGTAACAAAACACCAGCCGAGAGATGAGGCATCCATGAACACATCGAGCGAGGGCTCGGGGAGGCGTCAGGGCACGGAACCCCGAAAAACCCTCAGAGGCAACACAGCAGCCAACACAAGGCTCCCGGGATTCGAACACAGTGATCACGAAAGCGGTGGAAGGGACGTCCTCGAAGAAACCAGAACTTCCGCCAAAGCCAGATTCGACCAGACAGGTAGACCAGCACGGCAAAGTTCAGGCTCCCGCAACACTACTCAAACAACCGACGTGTGACCCAGGTGTTCTCCAAAAACAGTCGTAAGCGGGACTGCAGCCGCAACAACGCCACCAGAGGGAGAGAAGGAAGCGGTCTGAGAGACTCACACAAGACCCAGCCCAGTCCGAACCTGAGAGGGAACCAAATGGGACTTCTTCCAGTACACCAAGAAACCGAACCCAGTGAGCTGGTAAGGAACCAAATCCTTGGCGAGAAGACAAGCAGATTGGCTGGGAGCCCACACCAGCAAATCGTCGAGGTAAGCCAGAACTCAAATGGGAGGTCCAGAGACACCATTTAGGCACCCGGTGCTAAAAGCAGCCGGACCCGAGACAGAGTGGACATCTGAAAGAAGGGGCAAAAGACCCAGGGGATCAGACGAGTCAAATCCAGTATGACTTGCAGATCTGCCCAGTCCCGTTTCAGAACTGAAAACAGGTGGGAAACCCACTCCAGGATGACCTAACAGAGTGCAGGGGAAGAAGCCTGCTTTGCAAGGCCCAATCCCCCCGAAGAAGGAAAGACGCAACCCCCACCGCAGGCCGGGGGAAAATGACCCGAATTACCCACAAATCGTGGGACCAAGCGAGAACAAACAGCGCGAGCCTCCCCCTATCACCCCATCAACAGGGCGATAGGGTGAAACACCAAACACCAAAGCAGGGACAAGTGGGGCCCAGGCCCCCCAAGTCAACTCCTCCCCAGCCCCAGAATCCTCCACGTCAGGACCCAGGGCCAAGCCATCCTCCAAACCCTCTGCCTCTGGAGAAAAAGCAGAGTCCACCGGAAAAGCAGGGATGAAGGGGGTTCGCTGGTGTGGCCTAAAAGCTCCGGCAGGAGGAACAGGTTCGAATACCTCTGCTGCTGATCCAGAAGGGACAATCCCCAAAGCCGCCCAAGTCTTACCACCAGTATAGTTCAGCAGGACAGCTGCGGGGCATCCAGAAAGGCAAACAACCTCGCACGTTGCTGCAACCTAAACCTCGCATGCAACGCTAAAGCTGCCTGCACCCAATTATTAGTCTCAGTAGACTGGGTGAATGGAGTACAAGCAAAAAACACCACTCGCAGGACTCCGGGTCATAGGTGTCACTGACCCAACAGGCAGCAAGGCAGAGGCAGACGGGAAGTGTCACCCTAAGACAAGGAGACACAGCACTCTTCAAACTCGCACAAGGCAAGGTGGGACTCAGAGGTCTCCACCATTGGACCAATGGGGGTTTCCAGGGCACTTAGGCTGACTGCTAAGGGAAGCCCAGGTGAGGTACTGCTAACTGGTAATCCCAGAGGTACCAAGCAAACAATCTAAAAGCTGAACCCCCTGCGATGTGTGCAAGCACGGGGACCTAGTGGAGGGCCACCAAAATCCTACAAGTGGTCCTATTGCCACACCAGCCAGGCCCCTACCAGGCAAATCAAAACCAAAACCAAAAGAAAACCCCCACAAAAGTACAACGTCTACAGGTGAACAGAACCGGTTACTATGCGTATATCAGACAGCAGCACAGTACCTCGCGCCCCAGCTAGCGACGAAACTACTTCCTACCCAAGGGCAAACAGGAGTAAGAACCACCCCAGCTGAACTCCCAAGAGTGGTTCAGGGCAATCCAAGGGCAATCACCGAGCAGCGATAGAACCACATGGAGGTAGCTGCTCCTGAACTACTCATGGAAGATAACCCTGAGGACACAAAGGCAGAACTTACAGGGCACCTCGGGAAGGTAGCCCTAGGTGCATGCAGCCCCAGTACTCTTGTGTTATTTCTGGCTCACACACCACCAAAACAGAGCAACAACACTGTACTGCAGCACTGTGCAAAGAGTGGAGCCACAGCGATCGACCGTCACCAACACAACAGCCTCTTGAACTGAGGAGAGTTGCTGGCATGGAGGTCTGGGGCCCCCACCCCTCCCCATCTCAGGGGGGGGGGGGTTGCACAGACGGATGTGCGACGTTTGTGGTGACGTCAAGTTTATTCCCTTGTTTTTGATTGGGGAGTTCCGTTTGCTACTTCGGCTTTCGGTTTGCAATTTTTGACCAGCGGTAGTTTATTTTGAAATTCTTACCTTTCTAGGTGCCTGACCTGGTAGATGGCAGACAAAGACTGCTTCCAGTTACACGGGAGTGTCTTTAGGCCACTGCTCCTCGTACCTCTCTTGAGGTGGCCAGGTTCTGGCTCTGGTCCCCGGTAGGCTTAGAACTCCTTCGATTGACTGTTGCCATGGTCTAACATATACACATCAGCCCGGTAAAGCTCCGGGAAGCCAAAGGGGTAAAGAGTAATGATTGATGATGCTTCTCTAAAACATATAATTTCATCAGTTGCAAGGCTGGAAACTTAATACAAATTAATGTCCTAGTAGGTTGAGAGTCCACTAGCATCGTAATGATATTCACAAAGCTTTGAAACAATGACACAAGGTAGAGGATGGCTAAAATGACTGGAAATTTAAGTCATGAAATAAGTTCATACTATTTTAGTCCCTGTTCCTTTACAGAGTATTTATGTTATATATTTTTTCTTATTTGCTAAATATTTGATTGTGTTAGTTTATGCAGTAGGGTCAAGTCATCAGTCACCGGACAGGCTCACCGGCAGCCGGTGAGCACTGACAAAAAAATATAGTCTAAATATATAAAGCAACAGTAAACGAATCTTACAATCTTTATTTTAACATGTTTCTATAACATTAATATTTCCACAATTTAGTGCATGTTCTTACAAAAATCTTAGTTATTTTTATTATTGTTAAATTTAAAAGGTTATTTTATTTACCGAGTTCTTTTTTTTTGTTTTCAGAAGGATGTATGGTCCTTAATCTTAAGGATGACACTGGGGTACACAGCTAGGAAGAGGCATTATGGTGAAACCTAATATTTAATGTCTCCATGGTGTAGTGGTAAGACACTCGCCTGGCGTTCTGCGAGCGCTTTGTCATGGGTTCGTATCCTGGCCGGGAAGGATTTACTGGGCGCAAATCCTTAACTGTAGCCTCTGTTTAACTCAACAGTAAAATGGGTACTTGGTTGTAAAAACAATTCTTCGCGGCGGGGATCGTATTCCAGGGACCTGCCTGAAACGCTACGCGTACTAGTGGCTGTACAAGAATGTAACAACTCTTGTATATATATCTAAAAAAAAAAAAAAAAAAGTAGTCTTGAGAACAGACTCAAAATCATCTAACAGTCTTGCCTCAGACAGCAAAATCAAGTACTGATAGTTCAATTCAAAATGCTAACAATACATGACTAAACACCACATTTCCTTGCTAATTAATACTAGATCAAAACAATCGTCATTTCAGTGAACATGGTTTGTGATTCTCCAGACACATGGGAAATCATAACATAAAAAAATAAAAGATCTCCAAGCAATAAGAAAAACCCTACTAAAGAGTACTAAAACCCTGCTAACATACCTTATAATCTCAGATTCTAACATTCGGCATTTCCCTAAGAAATGCACCGCCAAACATTAGGAAACCCGAGTGTCTTGGACATTCCCAAGTACTGTACTGTACTGTTGTGTACCAGTCTCCGGACACACGAGGCTGAACATCCAGGAGCCAGGTCTGTTATTCTCAAATATGCTTAGTAAAATTGGTAAAGTTTCTTTACAAAAATTAATAATGTATGACACCGTCTAGAGACTAGCACTAAGATGTCTGGGGACTGGTGCTCAAGTACCCGGACACCGTTTCTTAACAAATCTCCGCTTGAAGGTATTACTTATCCAGGGTTGTGCATGCACAGCTTCTACTCTAATGCCATTTTATAGAACAACACTTTTGAATCACAATATAAAGTTTGAAATAAGCCCAAGATAACCAATTTTATTACACTGACAATGTAAATCATGTTTGAGTGTCCTGAGACGACCAACCGCGAATTAGATAACGCTAATGAACTCCATGTAATTCTGGACGCATCAAAGATCAGCAAGTAATAAAAAAAATCCATCTCAATAAAACATATGATTCGAAACAACGAATAAGGACTACCAATAAAAAATTGGGTTTACAATAAATATCATTTCTAGATTTTTTTTTTTTTTGAGATATATACAAGAGTTGTTCTATTCTTGTACAGCCACTAGTACGCGTAACGTTTCGGGCAGGTCCCTGGAATACGATCCCCTGCCGCGAAGAATCGTTGTTACATCCAAGTACACATTTTACTGTTGAGTTAAACAGAGGCTACAGTTAAGGATTTGCGCCCAGTAAATCCTCCCCGGCCAGGATACGAACCCATGACGAAGCGCTCGCGGAACGCCAGGCGAGTGTCTTACCACTACACCACGGAGACTAAAGATTATAAATACTGTACTACATTTAATTTAATGATTAAGACAAAGTAGTACAGTATGCTAGGTCACCTGTCATACAGCACCAGGAGGTATACTGCAATATACCTGACATGTAGCCCCAGGCACAAAAAGTTTACCTGGCATGTAGCCCCAGAAGGTATATTAGTTTACCTGGCATGTAGCCCAAGGCGCTAAACTAGTTTACCCGGTGTGTAACCCCAAGAGCTATACCACACAGTTTACCCGGCATGCAGCCCCCAGGAAGTATACCACACAGTTTACCTGGCGTGTAGCCTCAAGAAGGAGCAGGAGAAGGTTTACCTGGACCCGTCCACCACCCGTCCAGACGACAACACATCCACAGGCTCCTACCACGACATTAAGTCAAGAAGAAATATGACATATTTAACCCACTATAATGTTGGAGCTGAATGTAGAACGCGAAAACTAAATCTATAATGAAATAATCTCATTTTATAACGAAATTCGACTAAAATATATAAGCGGGAGGACACCTTAAGTCAGCGACGATTTAAGGGCCAACGTTGTGGAGCGACTTATCGAATCGCCGCAAATTCCATTACGTGATATTAACAAACAGACTGTAATGTTTATAACAATATGTTGGATAAATAGTTAAAAAAACAAGTTTAACATTTGTTGAAAAAAAAAATGGTTGGAAAGTTAAATCAACTCGATACGAGAGTGATTTTGTTATACAGATGTTGATCGTTATTCGCTGGTATACGTTCCCTGCTTCAACGCTCTGAATTTACCTTAAGGGGCAACTAACATGCTAGTGGCCTCGACAAGGGCAGGAAGCCAGCGGCTTGTTAAAGCCCCTCCCCCATTTTCCATGAGGACTTTTTCCATCTGGATTTTCAAATTCAGCAGCGTTTTGACATGTTACGGCTCTGGCGAGTAGGCAGTTCCATGGGTTTATAACCAAGTAGCTTGTAACGTACGGTTATGTTACGTTGTTGGGTAGATTAGATACATAGTATTTAGTGGGTTTTCATATTTATTTAGTAGTCTTGGATACATCAGTGTCGTAGACGTTGAGACGGAGCTTGGAGCAGAGCAGAGAGCTGAGCGTGGCCGGAGTCGCGGAGCTTTATGCGGGAGAGTGTAGCGAGTAATCCTTATACTCGCTCCATTATCTCATTATCATAATAGCATAACTAATTACAGAAGCTACAATCCTTTCCCCAATTACAGGTAATACTCTTCTCATCTTGTTGGAGGGAGCTGAGGTGTAATTACCATATAAGCAAGCGATTTGATGAATAGCGGACAGCACAATTTCCACAGTCAACAATGTAACACTTGGTGTGTACAGTTCTAATCGACCCAAGATGCTACAGCTTCGACACAGAGCAGACAGCAGACTACGACCGCATCGAGCCGCCACGCTCTCGCTCCCCGAGTTCAGACACTCAATTCCCAATTGAGCCGCCACGCTCTCCCACATAGAGCTCCACGACTCCGGCCTCACTCAGCTCTCTGCTCTGCTCCAGGCTTCGTCTCAACGTCTACGACACTGCTGTATCCAGGACTACTAAATAAATATGAAACTCACTAAACACTGTGTATCTAATCAACCCAACAACGTAACATAACCGTTTATTTAACGACTGTAAATTTATTAGTCTCCGTGGTGTAGTGGTAAGACACTCGCCTGGCGTTCCGCGAGCGCTATGTCATGGGTTCGTATCCTGGCCGGGGAGGATTTACTGGGCGCAATTCCTTAACTGTAGCCTCTGTTTAACGCAACAGTAAAATGTGTACTTGGATGAAAAAAAAAAACGATTCTTCGCGGCAGGGGATCGTATTCCAGGGACCTGCCCGAAACGCTACGCGTACTAGTGGCTGTACATGAATGTAACAACTCTTGTATATATCTCAAAAAAAAAAAAAAAAACAACAACAACAACGTAACATAATTGTACGTTACAAGATCGTGGCGGCTTGATTGAGGAATCGTGTCTAAACTTGATAGGGCTTGAGAGAGCATTGTCGCTCGATGCGGTCCTAGTAAAGTTAAGTAAAGTAAATTTTATTCAGGAACGTACATACATAGTTGATTTACAAACATAAGGTTGGATGTGCAGATAGAGCTAATACATACAATACCTAAAGCCACTAGTCTGCTGTCTGCTCTGAGTCGAAGCTGTAGCGTCTTGGGGTCGATTAGAACGGTACACGCCGAGAGCTACATTCTTGAGGTTGAAGAGGTGAAGTAAATCCAAAGCGTCTGTACTGGAGTTATCCAAATCACTGTGGAAATTGTGCTGTGGGTTATTCGATTGATTGATTAATGAAGATTAAGCCACCCAAAAGGTGGCACGGGAATGAATAGCCCGTAAGTGGTTGCCCTTTTGAGGCATTACCAGTATCATTAGCTGATACTGGAGATCTGTGGAGGTGCGACTGCACCCTGCATGACGGGAGATGTCTCCCGGTTGGCTATTCACTTTTTGCTTGCTTATATTCGGTGACTACACCTCAGCTTCCTCCAACCAGGATGGAGAGAATGTTACCTGTAAATAGGGATAGGATTATAGCCTGTGTAATTAATGCTAATTAGTTACGCCATTAAGCTAATGAGAGACTGTAGTGAGTATATTGTTTGTAGTCGCTATATACAAGGTGAAAAAGTATCTCCTGTCTTTATTCCAACAGTGTGACTTGTTGAGCTTGATATTGAGGAAATTCATCTTCATTATGAACCTTAATATGCTTTATATCATCATAAGTTAGGAAACACATTATATTCTCAAATATTTGTCATTAAAGCATATATTTTGGAAGCAGAGACGTGTGTTAACTATCTTAACACTTTCCTCCTCCCGGCAAACGAGAAAAAACTTAGTGCAAGCTAGGTGCTCTCCGCGTTTCGGGCGATCGAGCGGCAACACTGAAAAGTGTATACTCTTTTCACTGTTCTGACCTTAATTTTCAATGTACATATTTCATTTTTATACCAATGTGTTCGCAATAGAATGTTCTAGAAGAACATATATATAAAATGTCACCAAAGCATGAGTTAAACCACCACCAAATAAAGAACTACGTCGATCACTAGCCGTGAGCTCCAAACACAGACGAAATGTTTCTATTCTTTTCAGGGTTGTCAACTCCACACTTGTTCTACAGCGTTAAATTTGGTATCTCTGAGATCGCAATAAAATTCTCTACACGGACATATGCATATAAATGTAAAATCATGATCGCGGCCCACCCGCAAGAGTGTGGGAAGTGGGCGAAGTGTTACCCGTTACCGCACATCGGCGAAACCAGTATTGAAAAGTGAATATTCTTTTCACTGTCCTGACCTTAATTTTCTATGTACGTATTTCATTTTTATACCAATGTGTTCGGAATAGAATGTTCTAGAAGAACATATGTATAAAATGTCACACAAGAATGCGTTAGATCGGCACCAAATAAAGAAACTTCGTTGATTACACTTGTCGTGTCATCAATACAATAGTTTTACCCCGAAGATACAAGACAATTCCGTTCTCTTAAATAGGCTATGTGGCTATGAAAGAAAACGCAAATTTTATGGCAAACATCTTCATACTATCCCCAACTCGATCGGATAAGAATTGAATATTATAGAACTATTTGTTCATCAGACATAAAAATATGTCGCGCGCTCACATTCAAGAGAAAAATAGTTGTCCCATTTTTGTGTCCGCGTGGGAGGAAAGTGTTTTAATAGAATACGAATATCAAAGGCCACAGATTACAATAAAAATTTCCAAGGTGCTACACATAAAATCATATTTTAATCATTTCACTTCTAGTAATTCCATATATTACACTAGAAAATTATGCTTATCTCAATGTTATGTCAGTTTATTGTTCGTTATTGCTGCATATAGAACATAACCCAAGGAACTGCCTACCCGCCAAAGCTGTAATGCAAAAACTGCTGAACTTTTAAAATCCAGCTTGAAAAAGTCATCAGGATAAAAGGGCCTTTGATAGGCCGCCGGCTTCCTGTACTCGTCGAGGCCACTACAGTGTTAGTGAACCTCAGGTAAGTTTAGTTTAGTTCATTTATTATGCATTCCATACCCATCTTGTGGGCGGTAGTGGAAAGGGTAACCCGTCCTCGACTCAAGTCCATTACATCCAGCGGTCGACCACACAGACGCCTTCATAAATTTTTACATGCTGTTCATTCAAAACAGGAATTTTCTCAAATATAAATTAATATTATAGTATATTAGCATATTGTGGATATATAGGTATAGGTTAGGTTAGGTGTTTAGGTTCTGTTGGTGATTATTTGTATTTGTAGTACGTCGGTGAAGCATTTACAACGTTGTTGTTCGAACAAAATTCGTCAGTGAAGCACTTGCCCTCCGACCCATGTTGTCGGGAGAAATCGCCAACATGGGTTCAGGGAGGGTAAATCTTGCCTTACTGGCTTAATAGAATTCTACGACCAGGTGACAAAGATTAAGAAAGAAAGAGAAGGCTGGGCAAACTGCATTTTCTTGGATTGTCGGAAAGCCTTTGACACAGTACCCCATAAGAGACTGGTACATAAGCTGGAGAGACAGGCAGGAGTGACTGGTAAGGTGCTCTAATGGATAAGGGAGTACCTAAGCAATAGGAAGCAGAGATTTACAGTGAGGGTTGAGACCTCAGATTGGTGTGAAGTCACCAGTGAAGTTCCACATCATCATACTATCATGCAAGAGGAGCCACACATCTATGGATCATCCAATAAAATCAGCAGACTTCTAGATGTTACTACTGCTCGGCTTAGACTCGGTTACAAGTATCTCTGGGAATTCTCATTATCTGCTGATGTAGACCTGACCAAATGTAAACTGTGTCAACAAAATTATTCGCACACCCTCCGTCACTATGTGATGGAGTGCGAAAAGATACGTGAATTTAGAGACAATTCTATAACCAATGTTCCAGCGATGTGTCAATATTTCATTCAAAATGATCTGCTACCAGACATTTTAGCCAAATATCCCCAGTTTGTTAACTGTAGGTAGTAACTAAGTGATTGTAACCTATCCACCGCTGCCCACTGGATGGGGGGCGGTGTGCAGGACAAACATATAAATTTTGACACTAGCTCTCCACATATGTCAGTTGCTTAATTTAGAACCTGTACTTGAGGTCGATCTCGAACCCATTGTTGATGTGACGACTTATATTGAATTTTGTAACTAGCTCATCAAGATTGTAACTTGCTTAGCTATATGAATTGTGGGGTTCAGTCCCTGAGCCCATTATGTGCCTCTGTAACCCTTTCCACTACCGCCCACAAGATGGGTATGGGGTGCATAATAAATGAACTAAACTAAAACTCTGTACTCGGTCCTATCTTGTTTCTGATATACGTAAGTGATCTCCCGGAGGGTATTGACTCATTCCTCTCAATGTTTGCTGAGGATGCCAAAATTATGAGAAGGATTAAGTCAGAGGAGGATTGCTTGAGGCTTCAAGAAGGCCTAGGCAAACTGAAGGAATGGTCGAACAAATGGTTGTTAGAGTTAAACCGAAGCAAATGTAATGTAATGAAGATAGGTGTAGGGAGCAAGAGGCCAGATACAAGTATCAGTTGGGAGATAAAATTCTTCAAGAGTCAGAGAGAGAGAGAGAAAGACTTGAGGGTTGATATCACGCCAGACCTGTCCCTTGAACCCCAGATCAAGAAGATAACATCAACAGCATATGCCAGGTTGGCCAACATAAAAACGGCATTTAGAAACTTGTGTAAGGAATCATTCAGAACTTTGTATACCACATATGTCAGACCAATTCTGGAGTATGCAGCTCCAGCATGGAGTCCATATCTAGTCAAGCATAAGACTAAACTGGAAAAGGTTCAAAGGTTTGCCACCAGACTAGTACCCGAGCTGAGTGGTACGAGCTACGTGGAGAGACTACGGGAATTAAACCTCATGTCGCTGGAAGACAGAAGAGTTAGGGGGGACATGATCACCACATACAAGATTCTCAAAGGAATTGATAGGGTAGATAAGGACATGCTATTTAACACAAGGGGCATACGCACTAAGGGACACAGGTGGAAATTGAGTGCCCAAATGAGCCACAGAGATATTAGAAAGAACTTTTTTAGTGTCAGAGTGGTTGACAAATGGAATGCATTAGGAAGTAATGTGGTGGAGGCTGACTCCATACACAGTTTCAAGTGTAGATATGATAGAGCCCAGTAGGCTCAGGAACCTGTACACCAGTTGATTGACAGTTGAGAGGCCGGACCAAAGAGCCAGTGAATATATTGGCTCTTAAAAATTCGTCAGTGAAGAACTTGTTCCGGAAGTGTTCGGACATCATCAGTTGTGAGTCGTGTGTAAACCGTTTTTCATTCATAAACAGGGGGTTTGGCGGGTGCATGGATTCACTTTTGATTCTTTGTTTGGAGGACGGGCTGCTTTTTTTCTACAGCCCATTCTCCAAACAAAGACCCAGAAGTGATTCCATGCACCCGCCAAACCCCCTGTTTATGAATAAAAATCGGTCAACCCGTCCTCGACTCAAGTCCATTACATTCAGCGGTCAACCCCACAGACGCATTCATAAATTTTAACATGCTGTTCATTTAAAACGGGAATTTTCTCAAGTATAAATTAATATTATAATATATTGGCATATTGTGTATATATAGGCAGAGGATAGGTTTGGTTAGGTGTTTAGGTTCTGTTGGCGATTATTTGTATTTGTAGTACGTGGGTGAAGCATTTACAGCGTTGCGATTCGAACAAAATTCGTCAGTGAAGCACTTGTTCCGGAAGTGTTCGAACGTCAGCAGTTGTGAGTCGTGTGTAAACCGTTTTTCATTCATAAACAGGGGGTTTGGCGGGTGCATGGATTCACTTTTGGATCTTTGTTTGGAGGACGGGCTGAAATCGGTTTATACACGACTCACAACTGATTTTGTTCGAACCCCTTTCCGGAACAAGTGCTTCACTTGTTCGAATTTTGTTTCGAACCACAACGCTGTAAATGCTTCACCCACGTAATACATATACAAATAATCGCCAACAGAACCTAAATCTCTAACCTAACCTAACCAGTGCCTAAATATGTACAATATGATAATATAAAATAATATTAATTTATATTAGATAAAATTCCTGTTTTGAATGAACAGCATGTTAAACTGATGAATGTGTCTTTGTGGTCGATCGCTGGATTCAACCCCTTCTCTCATACAAAGATCCAAGCTCGTTAATCCAGCCGCCTAACCCCCTGTTTATGAATGAAAAATCAACCCGTCCTCGACTCAAGTCCATTACATCCAGCGGTCAACCCGACAGACGCATTAATAAATTTTAACATGCTGTTCATTCAAAACGGGAATTTTCTCAAATATAAATTAATATTATGATATATAAGCATTTTGTGCATATATAGGCATAGGTTAGGTTAGGTTAGGTGGTTGGGTTCTGTTGGCGATTATTTGTATTTGTAGTACGTGGGTGAAGCATTTATAGCGTTGTAGTTCGAACAAAATTCGTCAGTGAAGCACTTGTTCCGGATATGTTCGAATGTCAGCAGTTGTGAGTCGTGTGTAAACCGCTTTTCATTCATAAACAGGGGGTTTGGCGGGTGCATGGAATCACTTTTGGATCTTTGTTTGGAGGACGGGCTGGAAAAATAGTTTACACACCTCACAACTGATGACGTCCGAACACTTCCGGAATAAGTGCTTTGCACACGTCCTCTGTTCGAACCACAATTCTGTGAATTCTTCACCTACGTTCTTCAAATACAAATAAACGCCAACAAAACCTATACATCTAACTTAACTTAACCTAACCTACGCCTAACTATACATCGAATTTTTATATATAATAATATTAATTTATATATGAGAACAAACCAATTTTTAATACACAATATGTTAAAATTGATGAATGCGTCTGGGGAGGACGACCACTGCTTTAAACAGCCTAGTGTGAGAACGGGTTGTATGATGGAATAGACTGTCCGAGAACGGGTTGTTCGCTGACGACTTTTGTTCGAACTACAATGCTGTAAATGCTTCACCCACGTCAGCCCGTTCTCCAAACATAGACCCAAAAGTGATTCCGTGCACCTGCCAAACCCCCTGGTTTATGAATGAAAAAATGGTTTACACACGACTGATTTCGTTCGAACACTTCCCGAACAAATGCTTTACTGACGAATTTTGTTCGAAGCACAACGCTGTAAATTTATTATTTTATTTTATTTTTATTTATATATATGTCGTACCTAGTAGCCAGAACTCACTTCTCAGCCTACTATGCAAGGCCTGATTTGCCTAATAAGCCAAGTTTTCATGAAGTAATGTTTTTTTGATTACCTAACCTACCTAACCTAACCTAACCAAACTTTTTCGGCTACCTAACCTAATCTAACCTATAAAGATAGGTTAGGTTAGGTTAGGTAGGGTTGGTTAGGTTCGGTCATATATCTACGTTAATTTTAACTCCAATAAATAAAAATTGACCTCATACATAATGAAATGGGTAGCTTTATCAGTTCATAAGAAAAAACATTGAGAAAATATATTAATTTAGGAAAACTTGGCTTATTAGGCAAATCGGGGCTTGCATAGTAGGCTGAGAAGTGCGTTCTGGCTACTAGGTACGACATATATACAAGAAGGTACATTGGGTTTGTGAGAATACATTGGATAGTACAGTATTTACATTCTTGTAAAGCCACTAGTACGCGCAGCGTTTCGGGCAGGTCCTTAATCTAGCAGATAATTTTAAGTAGGTAATTTCTATCAGAATTGATAAATGATAAAGATACATTGCAAGAGAAAAATGAGATGAGAGAGCTTAGTAAGTATATTAAAGCACATTGTTATATTAAAGCTCTGATTGATTACATTGACAGCTTGATTAGTAATTTAAACAAGACTAATAGACACCATACAGCAGATTGACAGCACATATAAGACAGCAATGATCACAATGGTAAAGATAAATGGTAAATGCTTCACCCACGTACTACAAATATAAATAATCGCCAACAGAACCTAAACACCTAACCTAGCCAGTGCCTAAATATGCATAATATGCTAATATATAATAATATTAATTTATATTTGAGAGAAATTAAGTTTTGAATGAACAGAATGTTAAAATTGATGAATGCGTCTTTGGGGTCGACCGCTGGATGGAATAGCCTTGGTCCGAGGACGGGTTGGCCTTGTTTATGCGTCCTCATTAAACACACAGAAGGATTAATAGCAACAAGGGACTCATATATGGATGTTTTCTAAGCGTTCACGTGGCCAATACGATGAGGTGAATACAGCACAAGTGTTGATAATATTCGAAAGGGAAGAGTAGTATCAGGAGAAAGCACCAAGCCATTGCCACTATATAGCACTGGGAAGGGGTCAGGATAAGGATTTGGGATGGGAGCTGGGGGGGGGGGACCACCACTTGCTCGAAAGCTAGAGAAGACTATTGGGTCGTCGCCTGTAAGGCTTCGTTACCGTAACAGACACAGAGACACAGACACGGAAGTGATGTGGTGGAGGCTGACTCCATGCACAGTTTCAAGTGTAGATATGATAGCGCCCAATAGGCTCAGGAATCTGTACACCTGTTGATTGACGGTTGGGAGGCGGGACCAAAGAGCCAGAGCTCAACCCCCGCAAACACAACTAGGTGAGTAGAGGGTAGTAAGTCGCCCCAAAACCGAGTGGACCCGATTTTGATTTCCGCGTTGAACTGAGACAATATTTGGACACATTTCCAAAAGGCCTGATGCCTTTGTTCTCCTTGCAGTGCCTAACTGCAAGTATATATATACACTCAGGAGTTAGCCAACATAGTGAGCCAACAACTTGGGGTTACGGGCTCACTATAACTTGTGCTACATGGACATTTCATTCTGATTAGCTAAATCTTAAACAATAACGTAGCCAACACACACACACAGGACGGGATAACCGTGGTCGAACCATACCCATCTCCTCTCCTGCCTGCAGCTGTGTTCGCACACAGCTGCAGGCAAACCACTCTACACTCCAGGCTCTCCTGACAATCCGAACCATTGAGGTGTTGCCAGAAATCATGACATGTAAAGTGAAAGTGAGACTCCTCGGAGTCTACAAGCACTCTGAGCGCGAAATCGCAACAGCTATTGACATGGCAACATCAGTGGGACCAGCTGACGTCCATACGCATGGTATCGAGGCCACGATAATCGTGGCAACAAAAGAGGATCTACATAAGAGCCTAGATCCTGAACCCCGGGTCCCACTACTGGAGGCAAACCTCTTACCGATTCCTCTCAGACAAATCACTGATGGGAAAACGATATTTGTGAACAGACTGTTAGCGGGTGAGGCACCGGACACCATAGTGCAGCAAGTGAACGAAGAAAACGTCGCTCTGAAAGCGACGACAGCTCTACTCATTAAGACTATCGACGCCATTCGCCCCACGATGAAGATGACCTTAGAAACAGGAGAACAGGCCCAGGAAGCAGTGAAGAACGATTTCAAGTGCTTTGGAATCACCTCCTCATCAAACCACATCGCCATGGAGAAGGTCTATACAACGTGAGACAGTGCTACAAGTGCTTCAGCTATGAACACTTGTCTAACAAGTGCCTAGAACAAAAGGTTAAGTGCAGCTCATGCTCCAGTACTCACAACTACAAGGACTGTACCGCCACCATCAAGAAATGCGCAAACTGTGGAGAACAGCACGCCGCCACCTCCTACCTCTGCACAAAAAAAGAAGGGAGGACCTGACGAAGATTAAAGAGAAAGTCACTACGCCACCGACCACCCAGAGGCAAGTGGCCGCGACCCTAGACCTTGGACCTGACCAGTTCCCGAGCCTCCCTTCTATAAGCCAGATGTAGACTACGACCTGTCACGTACGATTATGTTACGTTGTTGGGTAGATTAGATACACAGTGTTTAGTGAGTTTCATATTTATTTAGTAGTCCTGGATACAGCAGTGTCGTAGACGTTTAGACGGAGCTTGGAGCAGAGCAGAGAGCTGAGTGTGGCCGGAGTCGCGGAGCTCTATGTGGGAGAGCGTTGTAGTTCGATAAGGTCCTAATCTGCTGTCTGTTCTGTGTCGAAGCTGTAGCGTCTTGGAGACGATTAGAACTGCCTACGCCGAGTACTACATTCTTGACTGGAAATTGTACTGTTGTCTATTCGATTGATAAAGATTAAGCCACCCAAAAGGCGGCACGGGCATGAATAGCCCGTAAATTTTGTCTATTCTCATATCGCTTCCTTATATTTGGTGACTACCCCTCACCTTTCTCTACTAGGATAGGAGGATGTGAGAACTGTTACTTGTAATTAGGGATAGGATTATAGCTTGTGTAGTTAGTGCTAATTAGTTACGGCATTAAGATAATGAGATAATGAAGCGAGTATAAGGATTACTCGCTACAGACCGTTTGGCCTGGACGACCAAACAAGCCTCAGCAGCAGGACCCACCAAAACCACAGACGCCGACATCCATCCAGAACATCCACATCCAGGACATCACTGCCTGTGTGGACACAGTTGCGAAACAAGATCACAACTTGTTCACCAAAACAGTGAACGAGCTGCTGGAAGCAAATGGCATTGCGCCTGTACTGGCACCTGTGACTGATTATGGAGTTGCAGCCACCCAGACCGATGGCCCGCGGCTGACGACGACAACTGCGGGCACCCAGACGGACGCTCCACGGACGACAACTACGGGCACCCAGAGGGACTTTCCACGGACAACGACAAGTGTGGACACCCAGACGGACGCTCCACGGACGACGACAAGTACGGACACCCAGAAGGACGCTCCACGGACGACAAGTGCGGACACCCAGACGGACGCTCCACGGACGACGACAAGTGCGGGCACCCAGACGACGCTGACAGCGGTACATAACACAAAGAAAGCAGGAATACTGGCGACACAGGACGAAGAGGACTACGCATCTTCAGACGAGCACGTGGACGACGAGGGTCACTCCGGCGTGGATGAGTATGGCTCCCAAGATACAGTCTCGACGCCTCACCGGGTGGGTACGTACGCCCATGGTCGAGGGTCACTCCGGCGTGGATGAGTATGGCTCCCAAGATACAGTCTCGACGCCTCACCGGGTGGGTACGTACGCCCATGGTCGAGGGTCACTCCGGCGTGGATGAGTATGGCTCCCAAGATACAGTCTCGACGCCTCACCGGGTGGGTACGTACGCCCATGGTCGAGGGTCACTCCGGCGTGGATGAGTATGGCTCCCAAGATACAGTCTCGACGCCTCACCGGGTGGGTACGTACGCCCATGGTCGAGGGTCACTCCGGCGTGGACGAGTATGGCTCCCAAGATACAGTCTCGACGCCTCACCGGGTGGGTACGTACGCCCATGGTCGAGGGTCACTCCGGCGTGGATGAGTATGGCTCCCAAGATACAGTCTCGACGCCTCACCGGGTGGGTACGTACGCCCATGGTCGAGGGTCACTCCGGCGTGGATGAGTATGGCTCCCAAGATACAGTCTCGACGCCTCACCGGGTGGGTACGTGCGCCCATGGTCGAGGGTCACGACGGACCTGGCATTGTGGACACAACCACAGGTCGATACTCCGCTTTCAGAAATGGCCAGACGATCACCCTCGACTTACCGCGGAGTATCGTCGAGGGTCTCCCACGATACCCTACACTGTCGCCTGTGGACACCCAGGTACACACACCAAGCCACAACAAGTACCCGAAGAACAGGACAAAATAGAGCCCTGTGGGGCCCCTGAGATAGTGACGCTGTAGTGAACTATTAAACAAGGACTTCTGGCTGCTGCTTGGCCCTCTTGGCACTCCCCCATCCCAAGTGCGGTGTGATCGATTCTGTTCTCTATCCAAAAATCTTCTCCCTTGCTGGGTTGAGCCCGGGCTCTACTCTCTGCGACGCCGAAGTTTCCTCTCCAGACTATCCTTCTGACTGTCCCACTTTCCAGACCCCATTCATCCCCAGATCTACAGTACCAGCTACTGGTACTGGTAATGGCTTCAAACAGCCACCACTTACGGGCTATTCATGCCCGTGCCACCTCTGGGGTGGCTTAATCTTCATCAATCAATCAGTCAACTGTTGTCGGTTGCGTCATGGGAAAGATCAGTCGTTGGAATAGTGGGATCTCCACAAGCCTAACGTGCTTTGTTTCCTCGTCAATGGAAAACCGAAAGGAAACGGTGGTTGAGCATACCTGTCCTCCTAAGGTTTCCAAACGCCAAGAAAACGGCCAAATTAAAGTGTCCTTTCCTAACCTACCAGAGAACCCACAACAGAAAATGAGACAGTCACTTTCGAGGAGCCGCTTCCATTTTCAAGTACGACAATTTTTGGGGGCCTTTTGTAATACAAACGATCGAAATGCGACGTTCTCTGTAAGAGGACAAGTTGACCTGAGTGGGGGGGGGGGAGGGGGGAGGGGGAGGGAGTAAAGGGGGGAGGGAGTGGTGGTGGTGGGGGGGGGGTGTTGGTAATAAATGCAAGTGTCACATGACACAAGTTTATTTATTTATTTATTTATATATATACAAAAAGGTACATTGGGTTTATGAGAGTACATAACATTGATGTTGACCAGACCACACACTAGAAATTGAAGGGACGACGACGTTTCGGTCCGTCCTGGACCATTCTCAAGTCGATTGTGTCCTTCTGACTGTCCTTCATGTCCTTCATGGAAACGTCGTCGTCCCTTCACCTCCTAGTGTGTGGTCTGGTCAACATACTTCAGCCACGTTATTGTGACTCATCGCCTGCACATAACATTGATGTTTTTCCATTCTTGTAAAGCCACTAACACGCATAGCATTTCGGGTCAGGTCCTTAATCTAATAGATAATTTTAAGTAGGTAATTTCTAGCAAAACTGAGAAATGTTAACAGGTACATTGTAAGAAAATTTGACGAAGATTGGTAGGTCCACTATAGTAAAATATGAGGATTATCAACAGGTACATTGTAGCATAATTTGAGGATTATTTCTAGGTATAATGTAGTCAACTATGCGTCCAATATAACAACCAAGATATAAGATGATAGCAGGGATTACCATGGCGAAGTTGTATAGCTTAGGCAGATATCTTGGGGGAGTGGGTAGCACAAGACACAGTGCCAGTTTAAGGCACTAAGGAAGGAAACTATGAGGATGAGTAATCACAGTAGTCGCAAGCATCACTGGACGCCGCGGTGGGTCGCACGGACCAACGCTAGACGCAGCGGTGCGTCACACGGACCAACGCTGGACGCAGCGGTGCGTCACACGGACCAACGCTGGACGCAGCGGTGCGTCACACGACTCAACGCTGGACGCAGCGGTGCGTCACACGGACCAACGCTAGACGCAGCGGTGGGTCGCACGGACCAACGCTAGACGCAGCGATGGGTCACATGGACCAACGCTAGACGCAGCGGTGCGTCACACGGACCAACGCTAGACGCAGCGGTGCGTCACACGGACCAACGCTAGACGCAGCGGTGCGTCACACGGACCAACGCTAGACGCAGCGGTGCGTCACACGGACCAACGCTAGACGCAGCGGTGGGTCACACGGACCAACGCTAGACGCAGCAGTGCGTCACACGGACCAACGTTAGACGCAGCGGTGCGTCACACGGACCAACGCTAGACGCAGCGGTGGGTCACACGGACAAACGCTAGACGCAGCGGTGCGTCACACGGACCAACGCTAGACGCAGCGGTGCGTCGCACGGACCAACGCTAGACGCAGCGGTGCGTCACACGGACCAACGCTAGACGCAGCGGTGCGTCGCACGGACCAACGCTAGACGCAGCGGTGCGTCACACGGACCAACGCTAGACGCAGCGGTGCGTCACACGGACCAACGCTAGACGCAGCGGTGCGTCACACGGACCAACGCTAGACGCAGCGGTGCGTCACACGGACCAACGCTAGACGCAGCGGTGTGTCACACGGACCAATGCTAGACGCAGCGGTGCGTCACACGGACCAATGCTAGACGCAGCGGTGCGTCACACGGACCAACGCTGGACGCAGCGGTGCGTCACACGGACCAACGAGGAATTCTTGAGCATCTAACCCCCCAAAATTACCCTGGAGATTAGCATGCAAACTACCTATTGTAGCCGCCACTACAGCCGCCTTCCCACCACTACTAGAGCCGCCCGCCCACCACCACCACTAGACCAGCCGCCCACCACCACCACTAGAGCCGCCCGCCCACCACCACTAGAGCCGCCCGCCCACCACCACCACTAGACCAGCCGCCCACCACCACCACTAGAGCCGCCCGCCCACCACCACTAGAGCCGCCCGCCCACCACCACCACTAGACCCGCCGCCCACCACCACCACTAGAGCCGCCCGCCCACCACCACCACTAGACCCGCCGCCCGCCCACCACCACTAGAGCCGCCCGCCCACCACCACCACTAGACCCGCCGCCCACCACCACCACTAGAGCCGCCCGCCCACCACCACTAGAGCCGCCCGCCCACCACCAAGAATATGAGCGGCCTGTATTGGCAGTCTGGCGGGGTTTATCGCACCCTCCAACTGCCTTCCTGTTATCTCCTGCTATCATAATGATGGTGATAACATTGATAACAGCTCTGGTACATGTCCTCATATATGATAACTAGAGAGTAAACCGCTGATATGCATACCAACTTATCAATTACCATCAATGACACGATAACGGTCAAAGACCAGACCGAAGCGTCGTCGTCTCTGGCTTCAAATAGCCTCCACTTACGGGCTATTCATGCCCGTGCCACCTCTGGGGTGGCTTAATCTTCACCAGTCAATCAATCAATCAGTCAACTGTTGTCGTTGACTGATCCATCCATCTTGTGCTGTGTAGTTTGGTCACCTCATCAAGTACTACACTACGAGAGGACATTGGTGGAAATATGTCCTCTCGTAGGAGTCCCACGAGAGACCAACGCTGGACCGCTATTTCCACCAATGTCCCACCATGGACATTGGTGGAAATATATGAGAGTCTAAGTTCCTCTTTACAAGAGGAACTTAGACTCTCATATCACCCGAGATATTCAAGATTAAGGAACGCATTTTCGGACCAAGCAGGCGGCCAAAGCATGCTATCACCTCAACAATTAGTAAATATTTGATATGAATTAATTTGGCGAATTAATTAATGCCATCATGCCATAGGGAGCCGGTCGGCCAAGCGGACAGCACACTGGACTTGTGATCCTGTGGTCCTGGGTTCGATCCCGGGCGCCGGCGAGAAACAATGGGCAGAGTTTCTTTCACCCTATGCCCCTGTTACCTAGCAGTAAAATAGGTACCTAGGTGTTAGTCAGCTGTCACGGGCTGCTTCCTGGGGGTGGAGGCCTGGTCGAGGACCGGGCCGCGGGGACACTAAAGCCCCGAAATCATCTCAAGATAACCTAGATCTCGTATATAAGACACAATGGTATTCAACAGAAGCACAGAATCCTAGACACACACACATATAACATAACAGAGCACGTAACAGTGGGAACAGTGAGGATCGTGCTGGCAAACTCTAACTGGTGACATGTTTAAAAGATGCATCGACTGATTACACTACGTTGTGTGAACACAGTGTAGCAACAAGCTGGTTGAACAGGTCCTGGTCCAATATATGTTCATCCATATGTGAGAACATTCATAAGTACTTCCCAAAATCTCACAGTACTTTGCAGGTAAACTGTATACTATTGTTACTAGAGTATAGTGACTGGAGGCATGCATTGATCACATTCACGTAGAGGGTAAAAACAGTTGGGTACGTTTACTTTCACCTGATGCTCCTGTACACCTAGCAGTAAACAGGTATGCGGGATTTAGGCAGCTGTTGTGGGTTGCAGCCTGTGACAGGTCAGTAGTTGGCCTATAGGGATCCCAGTGAGTATAAGAACAGGCTTCCTGTTACAGACAACGGAAATTACGTAAAGAAAATAGTGTCAATCTTTTGATTGACAGCTGTCAATCAAAAGATTGAGGTAAATAACGTCCGCTTCTATTTCTTTGACTAAGTAAAGATCTATTGAGAAGACTGTTGAAAGTTTACAGTTACTAAGGTGATAATACTTCCTAATAGGTTCGAACCCTCATCAAGACCCCTGTGGACTTGTTCTCCAAGATCTGTGAATGCTATTGGGTATAAATTGGATAAATTTAGATTTAGGAAAGAGTTGGGTAAATACTGGTTCGGTAACAGGGTTGTTGATTTATGGAACCAATTACCGCGTAACGTTGTGGAGGTGGGGTCCCTCGATTGTTTCAAGCGCGGGTTGGACAAGTATATGAGTGGGATTGGGTGGTTATAGATAGGAGCTGCCTCGTATGGGCCAATAGGCCTTCTGCAGTTGCCTTTGTTCTTATGTTCTTATTACCAGCACATTGCCTCATCTCAGCTTCCCTGTACAGAACCCCACGATGACGGGGTGTCATGTCAGGCACAGCGTCCTCAACAATCTACGCCATCGGGGTTGAGAGTAGAGTTCAATAGGAATAGAGAATAGAGTTCAATAGAGTCGGAGAGGGATAGTATCAGGTGCAAAGGTTACGACCAGCAGGACGACATGGAGTCCGAGGCTGGCGGGAAGAAGTACTGGCGCCGTCCGTCATGAGACGGTAGCCTGATAGAGGGTCAATACTCCTGAGATTCCCAGACAAATGGATAGTCTGGGAATCATGTGAGGTCTTAGGGAAGGAGAGAGAGTAAGAAATGAAACTGCCGTAAAGAGACACGGTGCAGAAGTCAATCATCTTTGCAAGATTGAGAGAAGGGATCCCGGGGTGGTTTGGTCAGGTTGAAAGAATGGATGATGGGAGACTGACGAAGAAAGTAGTCAAGTAAATTTAAGGGTACGAGACAAAGGTCTGGAAAAAATGTTAAGGCATTGTGAGTGTGTGAGGAAGCAGGGTGTACTCACCAAGTAGTGTGTGAGGGAGCAGTGTGTGAGTGTGTACAACTCACACACTGTGACAAGGGACATAGCAGGGTGGAAATTATTTTCAAGGATGGAGTGAATATATATAAATATAATGAACTAGAGTCTTTCTTACCCGGCTGTTCCTGGGTCTCTCTCCTCACGCCCTCATCTCTCCCATCTCCACTCAGGTGTGACAACTGTCGCAACAGATGGACTATTAAGAGCCAAATGTTACTACGAGGTGATTCTGTGAGGGAGGTGTTGCTACGAGGTGTTGCTACGAGGTGTTGCTACGAGGTGTTGCCACGAGGTGTTGTCACGAGGTGTTGCTACGAGGTGTTGTCACGAGGTGTTGCTACGAGGTGTTGCTACGAGGTGTTGCTACGAGGTGTTGCTACGAGGTGTTGCTACTAGATGTTGTCACGAGGTGTTGCTACGAGGTGTTGTCACGAGGTGTTGTTACGAGGTGTTGTTACGAGGTGTTGCTACGAGGTGTTGCTACGAGGTGTTGCTACTAGATGTTGTCACGAGGTGTTGCTACGAGGTGTTGTCACGAGGTGTTGTCACGAGGTGTTGTTACGAGGTGTTGCTACGAGGTGTTGCTACGAGGTGTTGCTACGAGGTGTTGTCACGAGGTGTTGTCACGAGGTGTTGTCACGAGGTGTTGCTACGAGGTGTTGCTACGAGGTGTTGCTACGAGGTGTTGCTACGACCACCCTCGTCCTTCGGTGTTTTCTTTAAAACTAAGGAACACACAAGTTTTAAGAAGACAAAGTGTTGTCCAATAAGTATCCAGCGGTGTTCAGCAGCCCGTGAAGACGCTGGCCTGGGGGTGGACGCTGGCCGGGGGTGGACGCTGGCCGGGGGTGGACGCTGGCAGGGGGTGGACGCTGGCAGGGGGTGGACGCTGGCCTGGGGGTGGACGCTGGCCTGGGGGTGGACGCTGGCCTGGGGGTGGACGCTGGCCTGGGGGTGGACGCTGGCCGGGGGTGGACGCTGGCCTGGGGGTGGACGCTGGCCTGGGGTTGGACGCTGGCCGGGGGGTGGACGCTGGCCGGGGGGGTGGACGCTGGCCGGGGGTGGACGCTGGCCTGGGGGTGGACGCTGGCCTGGGGTTGGACGCTGGCCTGGGGGTGGACGCTGGCCGGGGGGTGGACGCTGGCCGGGGGGTGGACGCTGGCCGGGGGTGGACGCTGGCCTGGGGGTGGACGCTGGCGGGGGGTGGACGCTGGCCTGGGGGTGGACGCTGGCCTGGGGGTGGACGCTGGCCTGGGGGTGGACGCTGGCCGGGGGTGGACGCTGGACTGGGGGTGGACGCTGGCCTGGGGTTGGACGCTGGCCGGGGGGTGGACGCTGGCCAGGGGGTGGACGCTGGCCGGGGGTGGACGCTGGCCGGGGGTGGACGCTGGCCTGGGGGTGGACGCTGGCCTGGGGGTGGACGCTGGCCTGGGGGTGGACGCTGGCCGGGGGTGGACGCTGGCCTGGGGGTGGACGCTGGCCTGGGGGTGGACGCTGGCCGGGGGGGGGGGGTGGACGCTGGCCGGGGGGGGGGGGGGGGGGTGGACGCTAGCCGGGGGGGGGGTGGACGCTGGCCTGGGGGTGGACGCTGGCCTGGGGGTGGACGCTGGCCTGGGGGGGTGGACACTGGCCTGGGGGGTGGACGCTGGCCGGGAGGGGGGTGGACGCTTTTTGGGGGGGGGGGTGGTCGCTGGCCTGGGGGGTGGACGCTGGCCGGGGGGGTGGACGCTGGCCGGGGGGGGGGTGGACGCTGGCCGGGGGGGGGTGGACGCTGGCCGGGGGGGGGTCGCTGGCCGGGGGGGTGGACGCTGGCCTGGGGGGTGGACGCTGGCCGGGGGGGGGGGTGGACGCTGGCCGGGGGGGGTGGACGCTGGCCGGGGGGGGGGGTCGCTGGCCGGGGGGGTGGACGCTGGCCTGGGGGGTGGACACTGGCCTGAGGGGTGGACGCTGGTCTGGGGGGGGGGGGTGGACGCTGGCCTGGGGGGTGGACGCTGGCCTGGGGTGGACGCTGGCCGGGGGGGGTGGACGCTGGCCGGGGGGGGTGGACGCTGGCCGGGGGGGGTGGACGCTGGCCGGGGGGGGGGGTGGACGCTGGATGGGGGGGGTGGACGCTGGATGGGGGGGGTGGACGCTGGCCTGGGGGTGGACGCTGGCCGGGGGGGGGTGGACGCTGGCCTGGGGGGTGGACGCTGGCCTGGGGGTGGATGCTGGCCTGGGGGGTGGACGCTGGCCTGGGGGTGGATGCTGGCCGGGGGTGGACGCTGGCCTGGGGGGTGGACGCTGGCCTGGGGGTGGATGCTGGCCGGGGGTGGACGCTGGCCTGGGGGGTGGACGCTGGCCTGGGGGGTGGACGCTGGCCGGGGGGGGGTGGACGCTGGCCTGGGGGGTGGACGCTGGCCTGGGGGTGGACGCTGGCCGGGGGGTGGACGCTGGCCGGGGGGTGGACGCTGGCCTGGGGGTGGACGCTGGCCTGGGGGGTGGACGCTGGCCTGGGGGGTGGACGCTGGCCGGGGGGGGGTGGACGCTGGCCTGGGGGGTGGACGCTGGCCGGGGGGGTGGACGCTGGCCGGGGGGGGGGTGGACGCTGGCCGGGGGGGGGGGGTGGACGCTGGCCTGGGGGGTGGACGCTGGCTTGGGGGTGGACGCTGGCCAGGGGGTGGACGCTGGCCGGGGGGTGAACGCTGGCCTGGGGGGTGGACGCTGGCTTGGGGGTGGACGCTGGCCGGGGGGTGGACGCTGGCCGGGGGGGGGGTGGACGCTGGCCTGGGGGGTGGACGCTGGCCTGGGGGTGGACGCTGGCCGGGGGGTGGACGCTGGCTTGGGGGTGGACGCTGGCCGGGGGGTGGACGCTGGCCGGGGGGTGGACGCTGGCCGGGGGGTGGACGCTGGCCGGGGGGTGGACGCTGGCCTGGGGGTGGACGCTGGCCGGGGGGATGGACGCTGGCCGGGGGTGGACGCTGGCCTGGGGTGGGGGGAGGACGCGGGAGACGGCCATAACGTGACTGTGGGAGTTATACAACATGGGAGTATGGCTGAACGCTGCAGTAGAATACATTAGGAAGCTCAATACATCAACTGTGTTGGAATGTGGACTATTGTGTGTGTTTATATACAATAATGCAGTTATTTAGGCATTTATGTGACTTTAAACACACATATATAACAATACATTAGATCTACACGAAGGGATACAATGAACATCAATAACCACTGTCATGAGCTAACTACAGTAGTCACTGTCATGAACAAGCAAAAGTAACCACTGTCATGAGCTAATTACAGTAACCACGCCACTGTCATGAGCTAATTACAGTAACCACGCCACTGTCATGAGCTAATTACAGTAACCACGCCACTGTCATGCATGACAATTAACTTGCACCGTTCTTTCGTGACAAAGAACGTAGCTGATGTTTGCATGACAGAGGAAGCCATTCTATTCGCATGACTAAAATCCTAATTATAATATTACGACTATAACAGAAAAATCTTGCATGATTAACATATTTGTTCTTTCATGGCCCACCTCATAATTGCTCTTGCATGTACAAGCTACAACGAGGGGGGCTGCAGAGCTAGATCTCGACCCCCCAACAACACAACTTTTGACAGCTCTCAAATCATGCAAGGAGTTGCAACCAGGTCAGCCAGTCTGCAACAGGAAATTAAGCATTAACGTCCCAAAGATTAACCTGAAAAATATACCAATCCTTCCTTATTTATATAGACAAAAGTTTGAATAATATTTATGAGGTGTTGACAAGAGAGGCGGGGAAGATGGCGGGGACTCTACAAGAAGACTGTCAGTCGACGGAGAAGGAGCGTAGCGAAGGCTTAAGTCGGTGATCTAAATGCAAAGGTGTCTCGGAGGGTGTAATGTGGTGGTGAGCGACCTAGATGAGGAATGTTCCGGCCAGCAGGGAGCCAGCAGATGAGGAATAGACCAAGCAACAGAGAGGCAGGAGATGAGGAATAGATCAAGCAACAGAGAGGCAGAGGATGAGGAATAGACCAAGCAACAGAGAGGCAGGAGATGAGGAATAGATCAAGCAACAGAGAGGCAGAGGATGAGGAATAGATCAAGCAACAGAGAGGCAGAGGATGAGGAATAGACCAAGCAACAGAGAGGCAGGAGATGAGGAATAGACCAAGCAACAGAGAGGCAGGAGATGAGGAATAGATCAAGCAACAGAGAGGCAGAGGATGAGGAATAGACCAAGCAACAGAGGCAGGAGATGAGGAATAGACCAAGCAACAGAGGCAGGGGATGAGGAATAGACCAAGCAACAGAGAGGCAGGAGATAAGGAATAGACCAAGCAACAGAGAGGCAGGAGATAAGGAATAGACCAAGCAACAGAGAGGCAGGAGATAAGGAACAGACCAAGCAACAGAGAGGCAGGGGATAAGGAATAGACCAAGCAACAGAGGCAGGAGATGAGGAATAGACCAAGCAACAGAGGCAGGGGATGAGGAATAGACCAAGCAACAGAGAGGCAGGAGATAAGGAATAGACCAAGCAACAGAGAGGCAGGAGATAAGGAATAGACCAAGCAACAGAGAGGCAGGAGATAAGGAACAGACCAAGCAACAGAGAGGCAGGGGATAAGGAATAGACCAAGCAACAGAGAGGCAGGAGATAAGCAATAGACCAAGCAACAGAGAGGCAGGAGATAAGGAATAGACCAAGCAACAGAGAGGCAGGAGATAAGGAATAGACCAAGCAACAGAGAGGCAGGAGATGAGGAATAGACCAAGCAACAGAGAGGCAGGAGATGAGGAATAGACCAAGCAACAGAGGCAGGAGATGAGGAATAGACCAAGCAACAGAGAGGCAGGAGATGTCACATATGTCCTGGACACAAACCACAGGCTGACAGGTGTCCTGGACATAGACATAGGCTGACAGGTGTCCTGGACATAGACATAGGTTGACAGGTGTCTCCTGGATGGCCACACAGACTCGCAGGTGTCTATGTCACAGCTACACACCGGGAGACGAGGTGTTAAACAGGTTAATTTTTCTGTAGTTAATGAAGATTTGATTCTCTATGTCGTCCTGATAAAGGCTTTATTTATTTATTTATTTATTTGTTTATATATATATATATATATATATATATATATATATATATATATATATATATATATATATATATATATATATATATACAAGAAGATACATTGGGGTTATGAGAGTACATAACATTGATGTTTTTCCATTCTTGTAAAGTCAGTAACACGCATAGCGTCACGGGTCAGGTCCTTAATCTAACAGATAATTTTCAGTAGGTAATTTGTAACAATTTAAAAATGTTAATAGGTACATTGTAAGAAAATTTGAAGAAAATTAGTAGGTACATTATAGTAAAGTTTGAGGATTATCAACAGGTTCATTGTAGCATAATTAGGGGATTATTTCTAGGTACATCGTAGCAAAATTTGCGTTGAACATAACAGCCATGATATAAGATAACAGCCATAATATAAGATAACAGCCATGATATAAGATAATGAGGTGTTTACAATGGTGAAGTTGTATGGATTACGCACATATTTTTTTGGGAGTATGATAGCACAAGATACAGTGCGAGTTTGAAACACAAGGTAGGAAACAATGAGGATGAAATTAGGTACGTTTTGGCTTTACTTTTGAATAAGACGTAGGTTGAACAGCTTTTTATTTCGTTAGGGGGTGAGTTCCATAGACGAGGTGCCTTTATTTGCATAGAGTGTTTACACAGAGTTAGTTTGACTCTGGGGATCTCAAAGAGATATTTATTTCTGGTGTAGTGATTATGGGTTCTGTTACATCTGTCAGGGAAGAGTTTCAGATCAGGATTCCGCATTTAGGGACAAGGTTTTGTATATGCTTTAATCCACTTATGCATGACGCTTCGATCCTCGGATCTGTGGAAATGAAATCTCTTATTAATTGTGTGTTATGCTCTTGCTAGTGGGATGTGAAGCTCTTGCTAGTGGGATGTGAAGCTCTTGCTAGTGGGATGTGAAGCTCTTGCTAGTGGGATGTGAAGCTCTTGCTAGTGGGATCTTAAGTTCTTGTTTGTTAAATGAAATGCTCTAGCGTAGAGGCTTTGATGCTCTTATTCGGGAGCTGTGATCTCATTAACGGCTCACGAATGAGACGGATTCTGATCTCACTGTAGCGGTTCTGAACCACTCACAGATTTCTGAATACAATTTCTGGCTTACAAAGCTGGCTTCTTGATCCTGTTACACACACCTGGCTGCAGGCCGTCCTCCCTCCCTCCCTACCTCTCTCTCTCTCTCTCTCTCTCTCTCTCTCTCTCTCTCTCTCTCTCTCTCTCTCTCTCTCTCTCTCTCTCTCTCTCTCTCTCTCTCTCTCACGACCAAGGATTCACTCGCATCACTTCTGGCCCATTTCTTTCCTCTGTGAGGGAGCGTTGCTTCAGTGACCAACAACTTTTGTTACCGACATTCTCATACAATCTTTATGTCCCCCCTGCAGACGCTCCCTATGGTCCCCCCTGCAGACTTTCCCTATGGTCTCCCCTGCAGACTTTCCCTATGGTCTCCCCTGCAGACTTTCCCTATGGTCACCCCTGCAGACTCTCCCTATGGTCCCCCCTGCAGACTCTCCCTATGGTCCCCCCCTGCAGACTTTTCCTATGGTCCCCCTGCAGACTTTCCCTATGGTCCCCCTGCAGACTTTCCCTATGGTCTCCCCTGCAGACTTTCCCTATGGTCACCCCTGCAGACTCTCCCTATGGTCCCCCCTGCAGACTCTCCCTATGGTCCCCCCCTGCAGACTTTTCCTATGGTCCCCCTGCAGACTTTCCCTATGGTCCCCCTGCAGACTTTCCCTATGGTCCCCCCTGCAGACTCTCCCTATGGTCCCCCCTGCAGACTCTCCCTATGGTCCCCCCTGCAGACTCTCCCTATGGTCCCCCCTTCAGACTTTCCCTATGGTCCCCCCTGCAGACTTTCCCTATGGTCCCCCCTGCAGACTTTCCCTATGGTCACCCCTGCAGACTCTCCCTATGGTCACCCCTGCAGACTCTCCCTATGGTCACCCCTGCAGACTCTCCCTATGGTCACCCCTGCAGACTCTCCCTATGGTCACCCTGCAGACTCTCCCTATGGTCCCCCCTGCAGACTCTCCCTATGGTCCCCCCTGCAGACTCTCCCTATGGTCCCCCTGCAGACTCTCCCTATGGTCCCCCCCTGCAGACTCTCCCTATGGTCCCCCCTGCAGACTCTCCCTATGGTCCCCCCTGCAGACTCTCCCTATGGTCCCCCCTGCAGACTCTCCCTACGGTCCCCCCCTGCAGACTCTCCCTATGGTCACCCCGGCAGACTCTCCCTATGGTCCCCCCTGCAGACTCTCCCTATGGTCCCCCCTGCAGACTCTCCCTATGGTCCCCCCTGCAGACTCTCCCTATGGTCCCCCCCTGCAGACTCTCCCTATGGTTCCCCTGCAGACCCTCCCTATGGTCACCCCTGCAGACTGTCACTATGGTACACCCTGCAGACTCTCCCTATGGTCCCCCCCTGCAGACTCTCCCTATGGTCCCCCTGCAGACCCTCCCTATGGTCACCCCTGCAGACTGTCACTATGGTACACCCTGCAGACTCTCCCTATGGTCCCCCCTGCAGACTCTCCCTATGGTCCCCCCTGCAGACTTTCCCTATGGTCCCCCTGCAGACTTTCCCTATGGTCCCCCTGCAGACTTTCCCTATGGTCCCCCCTGCAGACTCTCCCTATGGTTCCCCCTGCAGACTTTCCCTATGGTCCCCCTGCAGACTTTCCCTATGGTCCCCCTGCAGACTTTCCCTATGGTCACCCCTGCAGACTCTCCCTATGGTCCCCCTGCAGACTCTCCCTATGGTCCCCCCTTCAGACTCTCCCTATGGTCACCCCTGCAGACTCTCCCTATGGTCACCCTGCAGACTCTCCCTATGGTCCCCCCAGCAGACTCTCCCTATGGTCCCCCCTGCAGACTCTCCCTATGGTCCCCCCTGCAGAATCTCCCTATGATCCCCCCTGCAGACTCTCCCTATGGTCCCCCCCTGCAGACTCTCCCTATGGTCCCCCCTGCAGACTCTCCCTATGGTCCCCCCCTGCAGACTCTCCCTATGGTCCCCCTGCAGACCCTCCCTATGGTCACCCCTGCAGACTGTCACTATGGTACACCCTGCAGACTCTCCCTATGGTCCCCCCTGCAGACTCTCCCTATGGTCCCCCCTGCAGACTTTCCCTATGGTCCCCCTGCAGACCCTCCCTATGGTCACCCCTGCAGACTCTCCCTATGGTCACCCTTGCATACTGTCACTATGGTCCCCCCTGCAGACTCTGCAGGGAGTCTCTCAGCAGCAAAAAGACTCTGAGTTACTGAAGGTCCGCGCTGGGAAAAAAAAGTCAACATCTGGGACTTATGGAGAAGTGGGTCGGCAATTTGCCAGAGGGAGGTGGGCCAAGCAGGTGGGGGGGTTGGTGGGGGGGGGATTGTAATGCCAAAACGTCTCTCCCAGGTCTGGCTTCATGACAACATGTTATGAACAAATCCCCAAGGGTCGTGACGAGGATTCGAACCTACGTCCAAGATATTCCCAGACGCTGCCTTAATCGACTGAGCTACGACATGGTAAAAGGAGTTGAAACCCTGGTTTGTGTCTCGGAGAGGCTGCAGGATCCAAGTAAGTCCAGTAGAACTTCTGGTTTCAACTCTTTTTTTTTTCACCATGTCGTAGCTCAGTCGATTAAGGCAGCGTCTGGGAAGGTCTCGGACGTAGGTTCGAATCCTCGTCACGGCCCTTGGGGACTTGTTCATCTATGCATCACGTTAGGTTAGGTTTGTGTGTGTACAACAAGTTATGTTTACAGTCACGTTCTCTACAGACACGTTCTCTACAGTCACGTTCTCTACAGACACGTTTTCTCTTTAACCACGTTCGTTTAACCACGGGGAGCCGGTCGGCCGAGCGGACAGCACGCTGGACTTGTGATCCTGTGGTCCTCGGGTTCGATCCCGGGCGCCGGAGAGAAACAATGGGCAGAGTTTCTTTCACCCTATGCCCCTGTTACTTAGCAGTAAAATAGGTACCTGAGAGTTAGTCAGCTGTCACGGGCTGCTTCCTTGAGGTGGAGGCCTGGTCGAGGACCGGGCCGCGGGGACACTAAAGCCCCGAAATCCTCTCAAGATAACCTCAAGATAACGTTCTCTACCGGAACACCCGTATAGCTACCAGCGGGTAGTTGTGCTGGCGATGTTACCCGGACAATACCAACTTGACAGACGTACCATTTCCAGCGAGTGTGTCTAAGCAGATGCGTACGAACCTGCGCGTCCCAACCTAACCTATCATCTTCGACAGTCAACCGCCCGGGTAGCGTCCACACCACTCCGCTCTACTGCTCCCCCGAGGTCGACACCGTCAATATTGCAGTGCACGAAGACGCTCGTCATGACACCTTGCAAGAATGACACAAACCTCAATAGTCGTGCGTCTGTCTGGTCTGCAACACTGATCAGTACACTACACTACAGCACTGATCAGTACACTACACTACAGCACTGATCAATACACTACACTACAGCACTGATCAATACACTACACTACAGCACTGATCAGTACACTACACTACAGCACTGATCAGTACACTACACTACAGCACTGATCAATACACTACACTACAGCACTGATCAGTACACTACACTACAGCACTGATCAGTACACTACACTACAGCACTGATCAATACACTACACTACAGCACTGATCAGTACACTACACTACAGCACTGATCAATACACTACACTACAGCACTGATCAGTACACTACACTACAGCACTGATCAATACACTACACTACAGCACTGATCAATACACTACACTACAGCACTGATCAATACACTACACTACAGCACTGATCAGTACACTACACTACAGCACTGATCAATACACTACACTACATCACTGATCAATACACTACACTACAGCACTGATCAGTACACTACACTACAGCACTGATCAGTACACTACACTACAGCACTGATCAATACACTACACTACAGCACTGATCAGTACACTACACTACAGCACTGATCAATACACTACTATACATCACGGATCAATACAATACAGTACATCACTGATCAATACACTACAATACATCACGGATCAATACACTACAATACATCACGGATCAATACACTACAATACATCACGGATCAATACACTACAATACATCACGGATCAATACACTACAGTTCATCACGGATCAATACACTACAATACAACACGGATCAATACACTACTATACATCACGGATCAATACACTACAATACATCACGGATCAATACACTACAATACATCACGGATCAATACACTACTATACATCACGGATCAATACACTACAATACATCACGGATCAATACACTACAATACATCACTGATCAATACACTACAATACATCACTGATCAATACACTACAATACATCAGGGATCAATACACTACATCACGGATCAATACACTACAGTACATCACGGATCAATACACTACTATACATCACGGATCAATACACTACAATACATCACGGATCAATACACTACTATACATCACGGATCAATACACTACAATACATCACGGATCAATACACTACAATACATCACTGATCAATACACTACTATACATCACTGATCAATACACTACAATACATCACGGATCAATACACTACAATACATCACGGATCAATACACTACAATACATCACGGATCAATACACTACAATACATCACTGATCAATACACTACAATACATCACTGATCAATACACTACAATACATCACGGATCAATACACTACAATACATCACGGATCAATACACTACAATACATCACGGATCAATACACTACAGTTCATCACGGATCAATACACTACAATACAACACGGATCAATACACTACTATACATCACGGATCAATACACTACTATACATCACGGATCAATACACTACTATACATCACGGATCAATACACTACAATACAACACGGATCAATACACTACTATACATCACGGATCAATACACTACAATACACCACGGATCAATACACTACATCACGGATCAATACACTACATCACAGTATAGTCGACCGGTTACTCTCGTTAAGTTTCACGTCTGAAACTTGAGACAAATTGGTCACTTAAATTAAGTAAAAGTCTGAGAACTTGTCTTTCTGTTGTTATTGTCTGTTGTTTCTGATATATTTGTGTTGTGTTCTTTATGGTAAACACTTAATGTGGCAGCATCCTCCCTGTAATGCTCAGGAGAAACTATAACAATGGCAGCATCCTCCCTGTAACGCTCAGGAGAAACTAAAGCAATGGCAGTATCCTCCCTGTAACGCTCAGGAGAAACTATAACAATGGCAGCATCCTCCCTGTAATGCTCAGGAGAAACTATAACAATGGCAGCATCCTCCCTGTAATGTTCAGGAGACACTAAAACAATGGCAGCATCCTCCCTGTAACGCTCAGGAGAAACTAAAGCAATGGCAGCTTCCTCCCTGTAACGCTCAGGAGAAACTAAAGCAATGGCAGCATCCTCCCTGTAACGCTCAGGAGAAACTAAAGCAATGGCAGCATCCTCCCTGTAACGCTCAGGAGACACTATAACAATGGCAGCATCCTCCCTGTAACGCTCAGGAGACACTAAAGCAATGGCAGCATCCTCCCTGTAATGCTCAGGAGACACTAAAGCAATGGCAGCATCCTCCCTGTAATGCTCAGGAGACACTAAAGCAATGGCAGCATCCTCCCTGTAATGCTCAGGAGACACTAAAGCAATGGCAGCATCCTCCCTGTAATGCTCAGGAGACACTAAAGCAATGGCAGCATCCTCCCTGTAATGCTCAGGAGACACTAAAGCAATGGCAGCATCCTCCCTGTAATGCTCAGGAGAAACTAAAGCAATGGCAGCATCCTCCCTGTAATGCTCAGGAGAAACTAAAACAATGGCAGCATCCTCCCTGTAATGCTCAGGAGACACTAAAGCAATGGCAGCATCCTCCCTGTAATGCTCAGGAGACACTAAAGCAATGGCAGCATCCTCCCTGTAATGCTCAGGAGACACTAAAGCAATGGCAGCATCCTCCCTGTAATGCTCAGGAGACACTATAACAATGGTAGCATTCTCCCTGTAATGCTCAGGAGAAACTAAAACAATGGCAGCATCCTCCCTGTAATGCTCAGGAGAAACTAAATGCATACCCCACGCCCCAACCCCCCCCCACGCCCCAACACTCCCCCCACGCCCCAACACTCCCCCCACGCCCCAACACCCCCCCCCACGCCCCAACACCCCCCCACGCCCCAACACTCCCCCCCACGCCCCAACACCCCCCCACGCCCCAACACCCCCCACGCCCCAACACCCCCCCACGCCCCAACACTCCCCCCCACGCCCCAACACTCCCCCCCACGCCCCAACACTCCCCCCCACGCCCCAACACCCCCCCACGCCCCAACACTCCCCCCCACGCCCCAACACTCCCCCCCACGCCCCCCCACCCTCCCCACGCCCTAACACCCCCCACGCCCCAACACCCCCCCCCCACGCCCCAACACTCCCCCCCACGCCCCAACACTCCCCCCACGCCCCAACACCCCCATACGCCCCAACACCCCCCCACGCCCCAACACTCCCCCCCACGCCCCAACACTCCCCCCCACGCCCCCCCACCCTCCCCACGCCCTAACACCCCCCCACGCCCCAACACCCCCCCCCACGCCCCAACACTCCCTCCCACGCCCCAACACTCCCCCCCACGCCCCAACACTCCCCCCCACGCCCCAACACTCCCCCCCCACGCCCCAACACCCCCCCACGCCCCAACACTCCCCCCCACGCCCCAACACTCCCCCCCACGCCCCCCCACCCTCCCCACGCCCTAACACCCCCCCACGCCCCAACACCCCCCCACGCCCCAACACCCCCCCCACGCCCCAACACCCCCCCCACGCCCCAACACCCCCCCACGCCCCAACACCCCAACACTCCCCCCACGCCCCAACACCCCAACACTCCCCCCACGCCCCAACACCCCCCCCCCACGCCCCAACACTCCCCCACGCCCCGACACTCCCCCCACTCCCCAACACTCCCCCCACGCCCCAACACTCCCCCACGCCCCAACACCCCCCACGCCCCAACACTCCCCCCACGCCCCAACACTCCCCCACGCCCCAACACTCCCCCCACGCCCCGACACTCCCCCCACGCCCCAACACTCCCCCCCACGCCCCGACACTCCCCTCCCTCCCCAACACTCCCCCACGCCCCAACACCCCCCACGCCCCAACACCCCCCCACGCCCCAACACTCCCCCACGCCCCAACACCCCCCCACGCCCCGACACTCCCCCCACGCCCCAACACTCCCCCCCACGCCCCAACACTCCCCCACGCCCCAACACCCCCCACGCCCCAACACCCCCCCACGCCCCAACACTCCCCCCCACGCCCCAACACCCCCCCACGCCCCAACACTCCCCCCCACGCCCCGACACTCCCCCACGCCCCAACACTCCCCCCCACGCCCCAACACTCCCCCACACCCCAACACTCCCCCACGCCCCAACACTCCCCCCCACGCCCCAACACTCCCCCCACGCCCCAACACCCCCCCCACGCCCCAACACTCCCCCCACGCCCCAACACTCCCCCCACGCCCCAACACCCCCCCACGCCCCGACACTCCCCTCCCTCCCCAACACTCCCCCACGCCCCAACACCCCCCCCACGCCCCAACACTCCCCCCACGCCCCAACACTCCCCCCACGCCCCAACACTCCCCCCACGCCCCAACACTCCCCCCACGCCCCAACACTCCCCCCACGCCCCAACACTCCCCCCACGCCCCAACACTCCCCCCACGCCCCAACACTCCCCCCACGCCCCAACACTCCCCCCACGCCCCAACACCCCCCCCACGCCCCAACACTCCCCCCACGCCCCAACACTCCCCCCACGCCCCAACACTCCCCCCACGCCCCAACACTCCCCCCACGCCCCAACACTCCCCCCACGCCCCGACACTCCCCTCCCTCCCCAACACTCCCCCACGCCCCAACACCACCCTCCCCACGCCCCCAACAAGGGTCCCTCTCCATAACTGTTCACGTACAAACAATAACTCATGTAATTACCAAGTGTTTCCCCAAACTCTTGTAAATAACACTACTGCACTTTGCTCTCGCCTGCATCGCTTATTATAACTGCATAATAATTCGGCACATTGCAACTTTACAGAATCACTGGCATGTGAAACGAGTCGACCAAACTTGTTCATGTACAAACACCTAATTGTTCACTTTGTTCAATGCGACGTTGCAATGGTATTCAGGATTGCAGGGTGGTGTAAAAATGGTTCAAGAAAGCCATCTGTGTTCGTCACTAGAACTATTAAGAGTGAACTGTCAATCCCTGGATAGGACTACTCTTGAGTGCGTTTCTACGATCAAGGTAAAGTCTGGTAATTATGAGAAGAAACGAGACATAGATTAAAGTGCTGGGGTATGAGGACTAGGAGCTGGGGTATGAGGACAAGGAGCTGGGGTATGAGGACAAGGAGCTGGGGTATGAGGACAAGGAGCTGGGATATGAGGACCAGGAGCTGGGATATGAGGACTAGGAGCTGGGATATGAGGACAAGGAGCTGGGATATGAGGACAAGGAGCTGGAATATGAGGACAAGGAGCTGGGATATGAGGACAAGGAGCTGGGGTATGAGGACAAGGAGCTGGAATATGAGGACAAGGAGCTGGGATATGAGGACAAGGAGCTGGGGTATGAGGACAAGGAGCTGAAATAAGAGGATATATAGCTGGAATATGAGGATAAGGAGCAGGATATGTGGATAAGGAACTAGGATATCAGGACAAAAAGCTGGGATGAGAAGGATAATGAGCAGGGCTATGAGAAACAATGAGCAGGGAATGTGAGGACACAGAGTGAAGGCTCGTTATCCAGCCGTAAGGACCATCGGGGATCGACCGAAGACCACGCAAGAAGCAAGACCGTCGATCTCTTGACCACAGCAAGTCGACGAGCGTTTACCAAGACATCAAACCTTCATTCCCCCCACATATCCCAGCGTCGTCCAGCAGCCCGTTCTCGCACTTGCTTATAGTCAATATTTGGCTTGTTAATAAGTGCATATGTGACATACTAATTTATTGTGAATAATTGAGTTTACCTTGAAAAGCTGAATAGAAAACGCCGACCTAACCTAACCTTCATAGTATGTTAAGATAAGCATCTTATTGCTTCTTAATTACAATTAGTACTTAACCTATACTATACTGATATCACAGTTTTATAAAAATAATAAAACAAAACTAAAATATTTAAATAAATTGTAAAGTAACTCAAGATATTGTCAAATTTTGTATAAAATCTCTAATGTGTAATAAAACTGAAAAAAATTCCTAATATTAAAACTGGTGTTTAGCAGATCGTTAATAAGAGTTTGTTCCTTGAAAACAAAATATAACTTGGAATATACCACATATATACTTATTACTAAGCCAAATATTGACTATAAGCACTGTCAATATAAGCAATAAGTCATATATGTACTGTCTTGTGTGAGAGCGGGTTGCGTCCAGACGTCGTCAACTGTCTCTCAAGTACATTACAGCAACGCACCATTTCAACGGCAGATCTCACTGCGATAATTGTAAGGCATTAATAATATTAATAATGCCGGAAGGAAGACGCAACAGCCTGGCTGAACACACACACACACACACACACACACACACACACACACACACACACACACACACACACACACACACACACACACACACACACACATACACATACCCACACACACACACACACACACACATACACACACACATACACATACACACACACACACACACACACACACACACACACACACACACACACACACACACACACACACACACACACACACACACACATATAACCTGACACAGGTGAGTTAGATTACAAAACAGCACTTTTTTGTTTAATAAAGATCCTTCAGATACAGAACAAAAGTGGTATTTAGGACTTACTGCGATGTTGACTTTGTGTTTATAATTGTTAAACAAGAGAACTTTTTCTCTCGTTTAACAAATGTAAACAAAGCCTCGTTGGTTGAAGGAAAGATGCACAGGTTTCGTGACCAACGAACGAGCGTGGTAAACTTGACAACCCACGGTGGTTGTGTTGCTTGTAAACAACCTGGTGGGGGTCCCCGGAGCTTGTAAACTGTTGGAGCATGTGTACACGAGGCCGCCATGATTGGGGGGGGGGGGGAAGGAGGAAGATGTACAGGTTTCGTCAAATGGTTGCATAAACGCATGATTAATTAACCCTGGTGCTGGGATATGAACTCCCCCTCTCCAAGCCTCCCTCTCACCCCATCACCCCTTCCCTCCCTCCATCATCCCTTCCCTCTCTTCATTACCCCTTCCCTCCCTCCCTAACCCTCCCCCATCCCTCCCATCCCCCTCACAGCCACACACTCCCCCCCCCTTCACCCTCGCCCCATCACCTCCCCCCTCCCCCCTAAACCATTACCCACACTATCAACATAAAATTTTATCGTTTTAGGACTAGGTCGGCTTAAAAAAAATCCGGATTTAATATAAAAACGTAAATAAAGACCGTTGAGTGTACCCGGAGCGTCTCGTAACCCCATGAGGGATAGTTACTGTGGCTAGGGGATGGTACGGTGAACCATGCCTTGATTATGGGATAGGAGGTTTACCTAACACCGTCCCTAAGGCATAGGAGGTTTACCTAACCCCGTCCCTAAGGGATAGGAGGTTTACCTAACCCCGTCCCTAAGGGATAGGAGGTTAACCTAACCCCGTCCCTAAGGGATAGGAGGTTTACCCAACCCCGTCCCTAAGGGATAAGAGGTTTACCTAACCCCGTCTCTAAGGGATAGGAGGTTTACCTAACGCCATCCCTAAGGCACATGAGGTTTACCTAACCACGTCCTTAACGAATATGAGGTTTACCATCCCCGTCTAGGACCGGGATTAAACCCGTCAGGTCTTGTGTAAACCTCAGCTTGGCCGGGGTTTAAGTTTTGTCTTACCTCAGAGCCGGTGTAAACCTCAGTTCTCGCATGATGTAAACCTGTCCTCCATAGTCGTGCCGACCATCCCAGAGGAAGCTAGTAGAACCACCTATCCCTCAAGAGAGGCTACGAGGCCTATCCAATCACCTATCCAAAATTACGCAGTTTGGAACGCACTGACACTCTGCCTTCGGTTGAAAAAAAAACAGTTAACATACGACAATTAATAATAATAATAATAATAATAATAATAATAATAATAATAATAATAATAATAATAATAATAATAATATCAATTACACACAGAGAATCCCATGAACGTGATATATAAATGAGAAGTTCTTTAAGAAAAAAACAATGGCACAGTGGTTGAGTATTCGGCTTGGCATTGCTTGGTCGCGGGTTCGCGCCCGTCCCACAGTGGGTCGGGAGACGGAAGGCCCGTCCCACAGTGGGACGGAGACGGGAGGCCCGTCCCACAGTGGGACGGAGACGGGAGGCCCGTCCCACAGTGGGACGGAGACGGGAGGCCCGTCCCACAGTGGGACGGGAGACGGGAGGCCCGTCCCACAGTGGGACGGAGACGGGAGGCCCGTCCCACAGTGGGACGGGAGACGGGAGGCCCGTCCCACAGTGGGACGGGAGACGGGAGAGGGTCCTGGGGGAATCAGGGCCACTCCAGACACAAGTCAAGTACCTATAATTAAACTCTCCGGTTCATATCTTTCGTGGGACGCTGGAGAATGCCTAATTAACTTCCTGTAGACTAAGTTCGCCTAAGAAGAGCTTCAATTTACACATAACTTAAATTTACACATTTAGCAGAGACGTACACACAGCTGGGAGAAACGTACACACAGTTGCCGGAAACGTACACACAACTAACTAAAACGTACACACACAACTAACTAAAACGTACACACACAACTAACTAAAACGTACACACACAACTAACTAAAACGTACACACACAACTAACTAAAACGTACACACACAACTAACTAAAACGTACACACACAACTAACTAAAACGTACACACACAACTAACTAAAACGTACACACACAACTAACTAAAACGTACGCACAACTAACTACAACGTACGCACAACTAACTACAACGTACGCACAACTAACTACAACGTACGCACAACTAACTACAACGTACGCACAACTAACTACAACGTACGCACAACTAACTACAACGTACGCACAACTAACTACAACGTACACGCAATCCCAGCAACGTACACAGCTGACGAAAGCATTCAGAGAAATGCAGAAACTCAATTCGAACTACATAAATGTATACAGACCTGTGGAAAAGTACACAGACTTGTGGAAAAGTACACAGACTTGTGGAAAAGTACACACAGATATGTGAAAAAGTACACACAGATATGTGAAAAAGTACACACAGATATGTGAAAAAGTACACACAGATATGTGGAAAAGTACACACCGATATGTGGAAAAGTACACACAGATATGTGAAAAAGTACACACAGATATGTGGAAAAGTACACACCGATATGTGGAAAAGTACACACAGATATGTGAAAAAGTACACACAGATATGTGAAAAAGTACACACAGATATGTGAAAAAGTACACACAGATATGTGAAAAAGTACACACAGATATGTGAAAAAGTACACACAGATATGTGAAAAAGTACACACAGATATGTGAAAAAGTACACACAGATATGTGAAAAAGTACACACAGATATGTGAAAAAGTACACACCGATATGTGGAAAAGTACACACAGATATGTGAAAAAGTACACACAGATATGTGAAAAAGTACACACCGATATGTGGAAAAGTACACACAGATATGTGAAAAAGTACACACAGATATGTGAAAAAGTACACACCGATATGTGGAAAAGTACACACAGATATGTGGAAAAGTACACACCGATATGTGGAAAAGTACACACAGATATGTGGAAAAGTACACACAGATATGTGGAAAAGTACACACAGATATGTGAAAAAGTACACACCGATATGTGGAAAAGTACACACAGATATGTGAAAAAGTACACACAGATATGTGGAAAAGTACACACAGATATGTGGAAAAGTACACACAGATATGTGGAAAAGTACACACAGATATGTGAAAAAGTATAACGAAGCTTGGAAATTATACAACTGAGTCGTCGAAAGATACATTATTATATACATGCATGTATAACATAACAGTTTATCTTTTAATCCCGGACAGGCTACTCATACATTGTATTAAAAACCATTCCATGGAGAAATTGAATTGACGTGGTCTAAACATTTTACAAATAAAACAAAATAGAATTTTTGCCCATATTTGATGCTTATGAATTTAAAATGAATCTTGAACTTGATTGTAAAATACCACCGTGGTTGATCCACTGTTCGAAAACTACCGTTCTAAACTAACACTGTTCAATATTTGGAACACTGAACATGAAACACGACGGTAAACCCACTTAAGCAATACCTATCAGCTGGTCTATTTGAAATCAAAATTTATGAGAGGAAAAAATCAAACCTACAAACACACAACGTAACTCTCCCTATTTTCTGCTTGTTACAACTTGTAATAAAGTGGTTACTTCTTGTTATAACGTTTTTATGACGTTTTTGGACATTGTTACATCTTGTTATAACGTGTCTATGATGTTTTTGGACCTTGTTACGTCTTGTTATAACGTTTTTACGACGTTTTTGGACGTTGTTACAACTTGTTACGAGATGTTAAAATCTTGTTCTCACGTTGTACCAACGTCGTAGTTTCGTCGTGTGTTTGGCGGGGCATCGCCTTACGACGTCCGACAACCACACCCAGTGGAGACAACGTCGATGGTGTGACGTACCTTCGACGTATAAATCAACGTTGAACCATTTTCGAATCAACATAGACCCTCTGTTGCTCTTGGATAGTGTGTCCAATTGGGACCCGCCTTCAGTTTCCGGACCGCTACGGTCGTTTGAAATCGCGTAGGTGCTATTTCCCTAGCCCGGATTGCCTCGTTGGCCGCCAGGGGGTTCAGACGTGCTCGCCTGACCTGCCAGTTGCTGCCTGGAGTTGCCAGGGGGCGGGTGCTGTTTGGCGTGTCGGCGCCATGGGGGCCCCCCTCCCCCCTGTTGTGCGTGCCCAGTCTATAGGCCTCGAGTTTTCTGCTCGAGCGGGATATTCTGAGGTGGGATTGGTACTGTGTGACATGCTGTGGGTCCCTGTGGGGGATATTTATGGTGTTGAGCTGGTGACTCCCCGTAGGGTGATTGTTAAACTAACGACGAAGGAGGTGTATAGGGCGTTTTTACGTCGTTACGAGGGGCGGACCTTGCCCCTGCTCGAAGGTGCAGGCACTGTGACTGTCTCTGATCGCAGTGGTGCCGTCACGTATGTAAGGGTGCATGGGGCGCCCCTGGAATTTCCGGAGGGGCTGTTGAGGCGTTATTTCGGCCAGTTTGGGGCGGTCGTCAGTGTGTGGTTGCACCTGCTCTCCTCGGGTCCGCTTAAGGGTGTGCGGTCAAATATTCGCACCCTAGGAATGAGGCTGCGGGCGGACATTTCATCTCAAGTGAAGCTTCTGGGGTGTTCTGTTCGGGTGTTTTATGCTCGTCAACCCCGTAAGTGTTACCGTTGTAGCCTCTTGGACCATCAGGCTGCTGGGAGCTCTGAACCTGCCGTCGCGCCCGTCAACCTCTTCCGTGAGGAGGATTTCCTGCCGCTCCCTGTGGAGGAGGATTCGGTGGCTGTGGATGTGGACGACTCTTTGGCTGCTGCCGTGCCCCCCCCCCTCCCCGTGTGTCGCCTGATGCACCTCCCGCTGATGTCGCCCCCTCCTCCGGAGGCTGTGTCGCCTGTTGCGGTTGCCTCTCTTCAGGGGATTGTGTTACCGTCGGGTGCTCGTCCTACACCAGCTGCTGTCCTGGATACTCCCGTGGTTCTTCCGCCTCCAGTCTGCACGACTCCCCCGTCTTCCTGTTCTTCGTCTGTGGTGCCGGTCACTGCACCCTCGCCGTGCACCCAGGTTGTTCTGGGTCTGGGTCGACAAGCTCTGATGATGTGCGGCCGGTGCCCAAGCGTTCTTGATGCGGGTGAATTCGACGATCGTGGGTCTTCCAGTGACGGTGGTGAGGTTTCGGTTGCGTCGCATTCCTCGATGGTGGCGGAGGTCCATGTGCCTGCGGCTGCCAGTGTCGATGTTTCTTCTAGTGAGGTGCCTGTGGAGCTTGCTTCCGATGCGTCGCCTGCGTCGGATGGTTCCGGTTCTGCGTGGGGAGGTGGTTCCTCCTGCTGGTGAGCGTCGTGACCTGGTGGTGGTGTTCAAGAAGACTGCTCGCTCTGTGGGTTCCGTGCCCCCAGCTTTGTCCCCTGGTTCATCGGAGGCGGTTTTGCCACTTCTCCCGTCTCCGACCGTCTCTACTGCGTCTCCTGCGGTGTCGGGTGTGGGGTTGCCGTCTCGGCGGCCTAAGTCGTCTTCTCCTGTGCGTCCGGCGGCGGGGCCGTCTCGGAGGCCTGCGTCCGCTTCTTCCGTGTCTTCTGCCTCTCTTCGCTCTGCCTTCCCTCGTTATGCGACTTCTGCCGCGTGGCTCCGGGTGCTGCCACTTCCGCCTGATCTGGTGGTTCCCGAGTTCGTGCACACCCCCATGAAGCAGGGGGATCGTTGTCCTACCGACAGGGAGTACTTAGTGTGGGAAGCTTATAAGCAGAAATATCCTCCGCATGATTTTCCTGAGAAATATTCGCCTCCCACTGGCGAGTTTCCTCCTTTTAAGTGATTTTTTTTTTGTGTGTGTGCTATGTGTTGTGGTGTTGTGTCCGGTTGTGTGCGTGGAGTGTGGTTGTGTGCGTGGGGTGTGGTTGTGTGCGTGGGGTGTGGTTGTGTGCGTGGGGTGTGGTTGCGTGCGTGCGTGCCTTTTATTTAATTTGTTGTAGTTATGTATTTGTACCTCTCCGTGTGGTTTTCGGAGCCAGTTGACTTGTTTTGTGTTGTTTCACGGGTTGGGTTGTTGGGTGCGGGTTTGGGTATTTTGTCTTTGTACTGCTGTACTGCTGTGCTGCTGTGCCTATTGCTTTTGTTGTCGGCTCTTCAGGCCGATCTTTTGTGTATTTGGTAATTTATAACTTTGTGTCTTTGTGCTTTATAACTATGCGTTTGTACTTTCTACCTTTGTGCCTTTGTCCTTTATAACTTTTTGCCTTTGTACTTTGCAACTTTGTGCCTTTGTGATTATTGTAATCTGTTTGCCTTACACATCTTATCTTGAGATGATTTCGGGGCCTTTTAGTGTCCCCGCGGCCCGGTCCTCGACCAGGCCTCCACCCCCAGGAAGCAGCCTGTGACAGCTGACTAACACCCAGGTACCTATTTACTGCTAGGTAACAGGGGCATAGGGTGAAAGAAACTCTGCCCATTGTTTCTCGCCGGCGCCTGGGATCGAACCCAGGACCACAGGATCACAAGTCCCGCGTGCTGTCCGCTCGGCCGACCGACTCCCATGCTCCCACGCATGCTTGCCTGTACGCTTAAACTTGAACGAAACGTCTTGCACTGTTCTTTTTCCTACTATCTTGCATTGTGTTTGGTTCTTGTTGTCGACCCTTCAGGCCTGGATTTAGTGTATTTGTCCTTCTTTGTTTTGTGCTTTTGTATTTGTGTTCTGTTTGTTTGTTCTTGTTTGATTGTATTCGCATGAACGATTGTAAAAATGAAAAACAAAAAAAATCCCCAGCCCGCCACGCCGCCCCCCCCCCTTGTGATTGGCCCATCACCAAACAACATTAGGGAAAAAACGCTAATCCAACCGTATTGTTGAAGCTGCGTTCGCGTGTTCCGTTTTATACTGCCTCGGGAAGCTTGAATACGTAACTGAGATTAAGCTGATAGCTGGGAAATATGTTTCATCTGTCATTTGTAACTGTGTTAAAACGGTTCACTGTTGTTGTCGCGATGGAGCCGAGTCTCTCTCTGAGGTTCAATGTTTTATTTTAAATGAGAGGATCTTAGATGGTAAATATGTCAAAATAGACTGTTCCTGACGGTTTATATGTCAAGTTAGACCGTCTCTGACGGTTTATATGTCAAGTTAGACCATCTCTGACGGTTTATATGTCAAGTTAGACCATCTCTGACGGTTTATATGTTAAGTTAGACCGTCTCTGACAGTTAATATGTCAAGTTAGATCATCTCTGACAGTTAATATGTCAAGTTAGACCATCTCTGACAGTTAATATGTCAAGTTAGACCATCTCTGACGGTTTATATGTTAAGTTAGACCATCTCTGACAGTTAATATGTCAAGTTAGATCATCTCTGACAGTTAATATGTCAAGTTAGACCATCTCTGACAGTTAATATGTCAAGTTAGACCATCTCTGACAGTTAATATGTCAAGTTAGACCATCTCTGACAGTTAATATGTCAAGTTAAACCATCTCTGACAGTTAATATGTCAAGTTAGACCATCTCTGACAGTTAATATGTCAAGTTAGACCATCTCTGACAGTTAATATGTCAAGTTAGACCATCTCTGACAGTTAATATGACAAGTTAGACCATCTCTGACAGTTAATATGACAAGTTAGACCATCTCTGACAGTTAATATGTCAAGTTAGACCATCTCTGACAGTTAATATGTCAAGTTAGACCATCTCTGACAGTTAATATGACAAGTTAGACCATCTCTGACAGTTAATATGACAAGTTAGACCATCTCTGACAGTTAATATGACAAGTTAGACCATCTCTGACAGTTAATATGACAAGTTAGACCATCTCTGACAGTTAATATGACATATTAGATCATCTCTGACGACAAATAAAACAAGGGATTACTCTGGCTGTGATGAACACAACTACTCATCCTTCACAGTGTCCCTCCAAATTCACAGTTCTACTCCACCACCACACTGTTCCACCAAATTTATCAATTATTATTATCATATATACGGCGCTGGAACCAATCGTATTGGAGTATGCCTTTCCATTGGAGACTTTCAGCGCCGTGGAGAGGGGGGACCTGCTGCCTGGGTAACAGCTTCTTCCCCGAATCAACCTACCCTGGCTTTGCGCCCCGGTGAGGCCACTCCAGTCCGACAACCAGAGCGCAACTCCATAGTCTCCTGAGACTGATGGATGCCTACTACTATTATCATATATTAAATATTACAGGTTTGTACATTGCTAGACTGGAAGACCATGGCTGCAGCATTGTTTTCACCCCGCTCGTCCTCACCATATATAAATTAACATTATTGTATATATTTGAGTTTGGTGTAAAGGCTAAATTAAGTTAAGTTTTTAGGCTTTACTGGCAACTATTTGTATTTGTAGTACGTGGGTGAAGCATTTACAACGTTGTGGTTCGAACAGAGGTCGTTAGCCAAGCATTGTTCGAGAAATGTTCGAATGTCATGTGTGTGTTAACCGTTTTTCGTTCATAAACAAGGGGTTTGGCGGGTGGATTAACGAGCATTTAGCCTTTGTTTATGAGGACGGACAGCTAAATGCAGCGAGGATTACCACCATAGCGGACTGGGAACACACCCTTATGTGCAGTTATCTTAAGACTCATTTTTTTCTGAAGGAATTTCAATCGTTAAAATAATCCTTAAGATTTCCAAACAATCGCTTTCTTTTCATTTGCCGTAATGGAGAACAAAAACCAGTATTAGTTTTTCAGAATAAATATAAAGCTAGCAGCCTCACAGTCACCAGAACTGGGTTTATATTTATGTTTGAAACGGACACCGTTCACAGTAACACATTTTATATTTCCTACTAAAAGCTGAAAGAATTGTGTTGTTTAATGAAGCCTCATGGATTTAGCACGCATTTAAACACAGAAAACACTGCGATATTAAAACAGCGTTTAGAAGTGGACTCATTGCTTCCTCCTCGTGGTATGTCACCCGAGCTATGTATCGCTGTATGGATATAACTGTAGCGGGCTCCAGTACTGTAATGCTTACGTATACTTATGCTGAGCCTTCCGTCTCTAACTTTGTTCAGCTTAAGCTCAGTTTACCGTTCCTAATTGTGTTCAGTGACGTCATAAATTAAACGAGTCTTCCCTTCTAGTTTTCCACTCTGATACTACAGTGTTGCCAGCAGCTTTGGCCCTTGTCCCGAGTGACATTAAAGCTCATTGTCGCTTGCAGTAGTCATTTAGAAAGAGTTGAAGCGTTTGGAAAATGCCGTCTGAAATTTTAAGTGATGACAAATAATTCTGAGTAACAGCATAACCCAACGGTGGTGGGTGAAGAGGGGCGCTGGGTGATGAACGACAGGAACGACGGGAACGACGGGAACGACAGGAACGGGAACTGGAACGACGGGAACGACAGAAACGACGGGAACGACGGGAACGACAGGAACGACAGAAACTACGGGAACGACGGGAACGACGGGAACGACAACTGGAACGACGGGAACGACAGAAACGACGGGAACGACGGGAACGACAGGAACGACAGGAACGACAGAAACTACGGGAACGACGGGAACGACAGGAACGACGGGAACGACAAAACAAGGTCACCAGACAAGGTGATCCCTGCCTCTCATGCTCCACCAGGCAGGGCGACCCACTGCCTCTCATGCTCCACCAGGCATGGTGACCCCTGCCTCTCGTGCTCCACATGCAGGGTGACCCACTGCCTCTCATGCTCCACCAGGGAAGGTGACCACTGCCTCTCATGCTCCACCAGGCATGGCGACCCACTGCCACTCATGCTCCACCAGGCATGGTGACCCCTGCCTCTCATGCTCCACAGGCAGGGTGACCCACTGCCTCTCATGCTCCACCAGGCAAGGTGACCCCTGCCTCTCATGCTCCACCAGGCATGGTGACCCCTGCCTCTCATGCTCCACCAGGCATGGTGACCCCTGCCTCTCATGCTCCACCAGGCATGGTGACCCCTGCCTCTCATGCTCCACCAGGCAAGGTGACCCCTGCCTCTCATGCTCCACCAGGCATGGTGACCCCTGCCTCTCATGCTCCACCAGGCATGGTGACCCCTGCCTCTCATGCTCCACCAGGCATGGTGACCCCTGCCTCTCATGCTCCACCAGGCAGGGTGACCCACTGCCTCTCATGCTCCACCAGGGAAGGTGACCACTGCCTCTCATGCTCCACCAGGCAGGGCGACACCTGCCTCTCATGCTCCACAGGCAGGGCGACCCACTGCCTCTCATGCTCCACCAGGGAAGGTGACCCACTGCCTGTCATGCTCCACAGGCAGGGCGACCCACTGCCTCTCATGCTCCACCAGGCAGGGTGACCCACTGCCTCTCATGCTCCACCAGGCAGGGTGACCCACTGCCTCTCATGCTCCACCAGACAGGGCGACCCACTGCCTCTCATGCTCCACCAGGCAGGGCGACCCACTGCCTCTCATGCTCCACCAGGCAGGGCGACCCACTGCCTCTCATGCTCCACCAGGCAGGGTGACCCACTGCCTCTCATGCTCCACCAGACAGGGCGACCCACTGCTTCTCATGCTCCACCAGGCAGGGCGACCCACTGCCTCTCATGCTGCACCAGACAGGGCGACCCACTGCCTCTCATGCTCCACCAGGGAAGGTGACCCACTGCCTCTCATGCTCCACCAGGCAGGGCGACCCACTGCCTCTCATGCTCCACCAGGCAGGGCGACCCACTGCCTCTCATGCTCCACCAGGCAGGGCGACCCACTGCCTCTCATGCTCCACCAGGCAGGGCGACCCACTGCCTCTCATGCTCCACCAGGGAAGGTGACCCACTGCCTCTCATGCTCCACCAGGCAGGGCGACCCACTGCCTCTCATGCTCCACCAGGGAAGGTGACCCACTGCCTCTCATGCTCCACCAGGCAGGGCGACCCACTGCCTCTCATGCTCCACCAGGCAGGGCGACCCACTGCCTCTCATGCTCCACCAGGCAGGGCGACCCACTGCCTCTCTGGTGCTAATAACAACAAACTAATGAAATCAGATATGCGCCCCTCGCTTCGTCCAGGGGTCCTTTGTTCCTATTTCACTGTATAGAACCCCACCCCCTGACGCCCACCTCCCCCTCTTGTCCCCTCCCCCACCTGCTCCCCTGATTCCTAACACCTATATATCTATCTCCCCATCTTCATACTGACCCTTGTCCACCCCCACAACACCTCGCCTTGCTCACAGTCCTTCAGCTTCCACAACCCACCACAACCCACTATAACTCACTATAACCCACCATAAGTCACCTTAACCAACCATAACCCACAATGGCCCAACATAACCCACCATTACCCACCCCCTTTTTCAATTTCATAACCAGACCATTTTCCCACACAATTCCATTACTTCTCCCCACATTTTTCACCATTCAATTCACCATACTTCTTGCCCCATACACCAAACAATCATTGTTCATCTCTACCATACAATCAATACTTGCCTATTGATCGACTTGAGAATGGTCCAGGACGGACCGAAACGTCGTCGTCCCTTCACCTTCTAGTGTGTGGTCTGGTCAACATACTTCAGCCATGTTATTGTGACTCATCGTCTGCATCTGAATACTTGCCTAATAAGCCAAGTTTTCCTAGATTTATATATTTTGTATTTATTTTCTTATGAAATGATAGAGCTATCTATTTCATTATGAAGCAGTTTATTTTTTTTAATACGAGTTAAAACTAACGTAGATATATGACCGAACCTAACCAACCCTACCTAACCTAACCTAACCTAACCTAACATAACATAACTAAGTCAATAATTTATATTCTTAATATAATATACTAATAATAATTAAAATAAACCAAATGCAATAAATTTTGTTAAAATAAAGAAAATGTCTCGGCCTAATAGGCAAATCGGGCGTTGCATAGAGAGCCGAGAGGTGCATTCTGGCTACTAAGTACGATATATATATATATATATATATATATATATATATATATATATATATATATATATATATATATATATATATATATATATGTTTTGATGCACTTTTTGTTTTCAGTTGCATATTGTCCTGGGGACCATTCAGGTTTGTTCGCATTTGTGTTCCTCACGTGTGCCCCAAAGAATGAGGTGATTTGGTAAAATGCTATGCCCAAGATTACTATCCGAGTGCCGGCGGTGGGGTGGTTCAAATAGCCTCGGCTATCACCTCATTATGTCCGGTCGTGATGGTCAAGTGGATTAAGGCGTCTTGTACATACCAGTTGCGTTGCTCCTGGGAGTATGGGTTTGAGTCACTTGTGGGGTGTGAGTTTTCAGTTATATATATATATATATATATATATATATATATATATATATATATATATATATATATATATATATATATATATATATATATATATATATATGCAAGCACAGTTCAGTGATATCACCATGCTCTCCCCTCCCCCATCGGTCCCTCTCCTCCCCCCACATATGTGTTGAAGCAGGTGATGGAGTCTGAGCCCACACCAGCAGCATCCACGGGAGTATTGCGGCATTAAGCACTTCCTGCAGCTGCCTGCAGAGAGGCTTCCTGGAGACCCCGTACTGCAAATGATTTCATTATCTCCTCGACGTGTTCACTTATATGTTAATCACTAAAGATAACACACACACACACGCATACGCGCACACACACACACACACACACACACACACACACACACACACACACACACACACACACACACACACAGACAATGCAAGACCAATATCCAGCGACGGAGATAGACCAGAAGTCTTGAACTACACTCCAGTAGCAACTAACGATCACACTGTGCAAGGGAACGTTGGGAAAAGTGCATCAAAACTGGCAGACATATTTGCTAGTCCGTTTGTACCTTCATGGTGTCATGTCATGTCATGTCGTGTCATGTCATGTCATGTCATGTCGTGTCAGGCGGTGAGGTTATACACACATTTTGAAGTGTGAACTGTTCCATTTATTCATCAAAATCTTTACTTAAACCTCCCCCCTCCCCTCATCTACACCTTCCTGACCTCTCCCCCCATACTGGCACTACCCCCCCCACCCTACTGGCACTGGTAGTCAATGGCACCAATAGTATTATTGATCAGTTTTAGCGAGACTTTTTTTTTTTGGCTAGAAAAATAAAAATATTTAAATATCATTTATGTGCTAAACTCATTATTTTAATTTTCATAGCATTTTGATAATATTTTTATACAATATACAGCTTGAAAAGCGTCTCAATTGTCCTTTGATGATTTTCAAAATTTCAAATATTTAATGTTTTCATGGTAGTAAATATTTTCACACAAATTCTCCAAGCTCCAGGTCACCGAAAAGAAAAAAAAAATAATGAGACTTTTTTTTTTTATAAATTGTCAGTGACATAACGTAGTTTATTGTTCCAATTCGTTCAAACAAAAGACTGGGATTTTATCTGTTCGAAATAATATGTCCCCTTCATATCCCAGATAGTTTTCCTCCACATTCGTATCCCAGTTCCTTGTCCTCGTATCTCAGTTCCATGTTCTCGTATCTCAGCTATTTGTCCTAATATCCCAGTTCCTTGTCCTCGTATCTCAGCTAATTGTCCTCGTATCCCAGTTCCTTGTCCCTCGTATCTCAGCTATTTGTCCTAATATCCCAGTTCCTTGTCCTTGTATCTCAGTTATTTGTCCTCTTATCTCAGCTATTTGTCCTCGTATCCCAGTTCCTTGTCCTCGTATCTCAGCTTTTTGTCCTCGTATCTCAGTTCCTTGTCCTCGTATCCCAGTTCCTTGTCCTCGTATCCCAGTTCCTTGTCCTCGTATCCCTTCCACATGCCAGTTAGTCATAGTAACCTAGAATTTCTCCTCTTAATTACCCAACCCCTTTCTGTCTACCCATATGACTCCTATCTTCACTCCCTACCTATATCTCTCTTACCTTCCTCTCCCTCCCTACCTCGCCCTAAACGGCCACCCTCCCCTCATAAACCTCCCCTTCTACCCCCTCCCCTCATAAACCTCCCCTCCCACCCCTCATAAAACACATAATAACAATTCTCACAACTCATAAAAGGGATGGAGGACTTAATCTCGAATTCAGTTCGTTAACTGATATATACTTCTTCATCTCTAGTCGTTCTCTCAATGTTTATTTCTTGTGTGTGTGTGTTTTATGTATTTTAAACAGGTGTTTAGATATCATGTTTGTTAAATATTGCTAGTTGTTGAATTTCACCTCACATGAGTGGGTTCACTGTTGTTCAGTAGCACTGTTTGCTGTTGTTCAGTAGCACTGTTTGTTGTTGTTCAGTAGCATTGTTTACTGCTGTTCAGTAGCACTGTTCACTGCTGTTTAGAAGAATTGTTCACTGCTGTTCAGTAGCACTGTTCACTGCTGTTCAGTAGCACTGTTCACTGCTGTTCAGTAGCACTGTTCACTGCTGTTTAGAAGCATTGTTCACTGCCGTTCAGTAGCACTGTTCACTGCTGTTCAGTAGCACTGTTCACTGCTGTTCAGTAGCACTGTTCACTGCTGTTTAGAAGCATTGTTCACTGCCGTTCAGTAGCACTGTTTGCTGCTGTTCAACGGCACTGTTCACTGCTGTTCAGTAACACTGTTTGCTGCTGTTCAACGGCACTGTTCACTGCTGTTCAGTAACACTGTTCACTGCCTGTGTTACTTTAATTTGTATTATGATGATTTTCTGCATACCGATAACTTTCCAATGTTTGGAAAGAATCTTAAATACTTAATACTTAAATACTTGAATGTTAAAAAAAATCCGTCGGGCATTAAATTGACTCATGAGACCAGTCATGCCAGGTCCTGTAACTAGGCTCTGAATCCCTCATCACTATCACAGGATCCTTTGATTCACTGGAGAAACTTTATATTGACTTCTCTCTCTACTATTTTCGTCACTTAGAATTTTCAAAACAATGTTTTTATATTTATAATTGTTTGTCGAGTATGAGCCAATATATTATATAAATATTATATATATATATATATATATATATATATATATATATATATATATATATATATATATATATATATATATATATATATATATGGAAATGTTCGTTTGTTCAAAATCGATAATCTCCGAAAGTTCTTCACCGATTGCTTTAAAATTTTCACACAACGTTCCATTCGCATCCGAGCGGGTTTTAATATACATACTATATTGATGTCACGTCTGTGACGGAAAAAAACATGTTTTTTTTAAACTGTGTTTTTTCATGTTTTTCATGTGTGGGAAATCTTCGAAACCTCAATACCGATTGCTTTGAAATTTTGACGCAACGTTGCATTTGAATAGTAGAGTATTTTTATATACCTACTATATACATGCCTCACATGTGACAGGAAAAACATGTTTTTTTTTTTTAAACAGCGCCATCTGTTGGATGTAAGAGTAACACACGCCATAATCTCTGAAAGTTCTTCATCGATTTCTTTGAAAATTTGACACAACGTTGCATTGGAATACGCGCATGTTTTTATATACCTACTATATAGATGCCACACAATGTCCCAAGCGGGCATGTGAAGGGAATGAAGGCAATGTACTTGCCTTCATATACCCGCTTGGGGACTGTAAGCCCCAAAGAACACAGTATATAGGCAAGACAACAACGTCTCTTTCTAGGCGATTAACTATGCACAAACAACAAGGCTCCATCAAGGAACATATAATCTCTTCTCACAACCAGACCATCACCAGATAAATCTTAACAAGCAACACAGACATCATCGATAAATAGAGCGACAGCAGGAGACTCGACATCTGCGAGGCACTACACATAAAAAAGTCAACACAAGCAACCAACAGCCAATTAATGCACAACTATATTCTACCCACTTCAAGACCACGAACCAACATAGAAGCAGCAAGACTGCGTATGGGCCAATAGACCTTCTGCAGTTACTTCCATTCTTATGTTTTCATATCCAATTTATACCCATTGATTCGTGTTCTGGCATATGTCTATCACCTCACCCAAAACTTTTGTACCATATCACCTCACTAAAAACAAGTATAAGTATGATGTATTGTATGTGTAAACTAAGTTTTTAAAAATGTAATAAGCATTACGAAACGCGTTCAGGCGTCAGACCAGACATAATGAATGAATTTTGGAGAGTTAATTTATCAATTACCCTCGAAAGTGAAGAAGAACGTAAGAAATATTGAGAAGATTCGTGTTAGAATTATTAATCTTACCCTTTCGGTCATAATCAACAACATATGTTTACAAGAAAGACTGCTACCGAAATATACTAATATTATATATATATAATATATATATATATATATATATATATATATATATATATATATATATATATATATATATATATATATATATATATATATATATATATATATATATATATGTCTTGGTAGCATAGTCTTTCTTTTAAGGACATTTCATTGAAAACAACAGAAAGTTTTAGATTTATGATTCTGGCACGAATCTTTTCGATATTTCTTACGCTTTTCTTCACTAAAGGAGGAAGATTAAAAATGAACTCTCCAAAGTTTATTTTTACTTAGTAAATATTATCACTAAATAACATTTCTTCCTCACAGAATCAATGAGGATAGTACCTCACCACAGCGTATGAGTAATGGCGCCTCACACCGCCACACCTCACACATAATGAGGTTCTGCCTCATGAATTATCTTAGAACTTCGGCTCACAACAGAATATATGAAGATACTTAAAAACATTAAGACATCTATTTTCAGTAATATATGAAAATTATGGTTCTTTATTCACCAATAAATAGCCATACCTTTTGTATGACGTGGAACCTGATCATAATGTTGGTGGGGTTCGACGCCTGGTTCTACCGGTCTCGCTCCGAGTAGTGAAACATGGGGTGTGATGACCGTAGACTTTGACATACCACTTTAGATGCTCCAATTTCGTACCACTGGCATTATTCTCCATTGAATAACCCCCAAAACAGTGACGCAGACGCAACAATAGCCAAGTGCGTCCAGCAACAGTGCCTTAAGCCTGGCAGAAAAGAATCGTAAGCCCAACAACAGTTTCGTGGATCCTACAGCAGTCATGGTCTGGACCCCAAAACACCGACGTAAATCCTACCACAACAGCCCCCCAGGATCACCATCATAGTGACCCCGGCCTATACGGCACATAATCAGGGTCGACGCACCAAAGAAATGCCGTGACGTAATCGATGTGAAACCAGGGGGTAGGGGTGATGTCCTCTCACCCCCAGTAAGATGGGGGGAAGGTCTTCATCTTAGTGGGGGGGGGGGGGGAAGGTCTTCATCTTAATGAGGGGGAAGGCCTTCATCTTAGTGGGGGGGAAGGTCTTCATCTTAGTGGGGGGGAAGGTCTTCATCTTAGTGGGGGGGAAGGTCTTCATCTTAGTGAGGGGGAAGGTCTTCATCTTAGTGGGGGGGAAGGTCTTCATCTTAGTGGGGGGGAAGGTCTTCATCTTAGTGGGGGGGCGAAGGTCTTCATCTTAGTGGGGGGGGGGAGGTCTTCATCTTAGTGGGGGGGGGAAGGTCTTCATCTTAGTGGGGGGGGAAGGTCTTCATCTTAGTGGGGGGGAAGGTCTTCATCTTAGTGGGGGGGAAGGTCTTCATCTTAGTGGGGGGGGGGGAAGGTCTTCATCTTAGTGGGGGGGAAGATCTTCATCTTAGTGGGGGGGAAGGTCTTCATCTTAGTGGGGGGAAGGTCTTCATCTTAGTGGGGGAGAAGGTCTTCATCTTAGTGGGGGGGGGAAGGTCTTCATCTTAGTGGGGGGGGAAGGTCTTCATCTTAGTGGGGGGGGGGAAGGTCTTCATCTTAGTGAGGGGGAAGGTCTTCATCTTAGTGGGGGGGGGGGAAGGTCTTCATCTTAGTGGGGGGGAAGGTCTTCATCTTAGTGGGGGGGAAGGTCTTCATCTTAGTGGGGGGGAAGGTCTTCATCTTAGTGGGGGGGAAGGTCTTCATCTTAGTGGGGGGGGAAGGTCTTCATCTTAGTGGGGGGGAAGGTCTTCATCTTAGTGGGGGGGAAGGTCTTCATCTTAGTGGGGGTTAAACGCCTTCTTATCAATGGTCGGGCAGAAGAAGGGCTGAGGGCGCCGTCTTTGTGCAGGCCGGTCCAATCAAGGGATCTGGCCAGGATAAAATAAAACACATAGTTTTCCCTAAGCTGAGAAGAGGCTTGGATACTCCACCGGGGTATTCAATTTCTTCTAGCCATGTTTCTGAAAGGAGGAGTGTAACCTGATAGTCTCTTTAGCCGGCACTCTTCCGAGGCTCTGGGGTCCTCTACACACCCACCTGACCCCTTCACCAACCTAGACGAAACCTTTACATCCTCCCACTATTCCCCAACACTAACCCCCTCTTCGCACTACGCCAACTCTTCTTCACCACCGACAATTTCCCCACACCCCCGCCAGTTTAACGCCAATGGATCATTCAAACTCCCCCACCACAATCACCCCCCCCCAACAGTCCCCCTCCAATTGTTGGGGCCAAAACTGTAAACAATTTCACGACGGACAACGAATTGTAAGTTGAGAAAACTACCTCCTCAGGAAGAACTACAGTAACCATCTCCTAAGAACGGATTGCCAAAATTATCTCCTCAGAACGAGCTCTCAAAACTACCTCCTCAAAAGGAACATAAATCATGATGAACTTTGAAACTGTTTCAGGGTCCTACCTGTTTGACAAGATATTTTTTACACTTTTATTCAAAGCATTAATTGCTTTGATTACATTAAAGGTGCTTTTCCAATAGTTTGACGCGTAATCGCCGTTTCCTAGAATACTTATTTTCAACAATTAAATAATTTGCCATTTAATTCTTCAAGTTACAAAGGCATTGATTTGTTTCGATAGAAATGAATGTTGATTTGTAATATAACACATCCCTTGCTAGGTTCCTGTGGATGCCTAGACGAATATGTCTGCTATAACCGGTCATGTTCTAGCTTCCACTAGAGTCTACATGATTACCGATTCTTTCTCAGGTATAAAAGGTCCCCTTTAAGGTCCCCGCGGATGTTTATGGTACCTTTATAGTTACATATCTGGACTTTCTCTGATATACCTGTTGATATACGGTCATCTTCAGTTATAAATAGCCCCTTTCTACAGAGTGAGAGAGTGAGAGAGAGAGAGAGAGAGAGAGAGAGAGAGAGAGAGAGAGAGAGAGAGAGAGAGAGAGAGAGAGAGAGAGAGAGAGAGAGAGAGAATAACAGGAAGAGGTCGACATAAAGCACCAGACAGACAAAAGGGGTAACTGAGCCTTAGCTTAGACCGGCGAAGCCATTAACACGGTGTAAGATGCCGGGAAGGGGGGAAGGGACTGTATGCAGGGGGAAGGGACGTCAGGTAGGGGGAGGAATGCTATGTAGAGATGTAGGGGGAGGGACGCTATGTAGGGGGAGGGACAGCATATGATGGAGAGGGTGAGGCATGGCTGTTGATGGAAGGAATGACTGGTGACTGAAGGAGGGAGGGAAGGAGGGAGGGGTAGGAGGGCGGGAGGCATAGGAGGATAGAAGGAGGGAAGAAGAGAGGGGTAGGAGGGAGTGGTAGGAGAGAGGGGAGGGGTTAGGGAGGAAGGGGAAGAAAGGGAAGGGAAATGGCTGGATAATGAGACAATGGGACCCGGTCGGCCGAGCGGACAGCACGCTGGACTTGTGATCCTGTGGTCCCGGGTTCGATCTCGGTCGCCGGCGAGAAACAATGGGCAGAGTTTCTTTCACCCTATGCCCCTGTTACCTAGCAGTAAAATAGGTACCTGGGTGTTAGTCAGCTGTCACGGGCTACTTCCTGGGGGTGGAGGCCTGCTCGAGGACCGGGCCGCGGGGACACTAAAGCCCCGAAACCATCTCAAGATAACCTCAAGATGGGTACAGATGCTGAAGGAAAGCTGTGGCAAGAAGGAAAACCCATCCAGGAGCTGACCAATCAGGGCTCTCCTTATAGTGACTAACTAGCCCAGCAACTAGTAGCACCTAGTTCTTGGCCCCCGATTCCTGCTATTTGTGCCTAGTGCATTTACATTTATTTACCTATTTCTACCAATCTACATGCTATGTGTTCCCTTGAAGCTGTGGCTGGAGGTGGCTTCCAATACTTCTTCTCGACAAGTCCTTAACCCTATGGTCCCTGGAACACGACCCCCGCGAAGAATCGTTGTTACAACCAAGTACACATTTTACTGTTGAGTTAAACAGAGGCTACAGTTAAGGATTTGCGCCCAGTAAATCCTCCCCGGCCAGGATACGAACCCATGACAAAGCACTCGCGGAACGCCAGGCGAGTGTCTTACCACTACACCACGGAGACTGTTAACAATTAATTATTCCTGAAGTGTTGGTCTGTATTTGGGTCGTGTTTGACATAATTACCTGACCAGCAGATGGCAACTGTGGCAGCCAGCTGACCTTAACGACAGAACCACGTCGTTATCTGTCCCTTAACGACCCCATTCTCGTCAGTAGACCCGTAATTCGTGATTACAAACCTGAACGAGTTGATGTATTATTCATACTTTTACGTGTGTTGATAGTTGTATTATTATTATTGTATTATCATAACGTCATTCATTCATGAAATACACGGTCTGTGTTCCATACTGGCGTCGAGGGGCCGGCGGATGGTTCGACCGTCAATAAGGGCGGGAATTCTGTCATTCGGGAGGGGGGTTTCCGTCCTTGTGTCTCCGTGTATGAGGTCCCCCGCGCGCCTCAATATGTTACATTGTGCCATTTTATCGGCGCCTGTTGTAAGGGAATACTTTATTGTGTCCACTGTGGTGGTGGTGGTGTCTCTCCCTCAGGTGGTACTGGTGCAGCGGTACTGGTGCAGCGGTACTGGTGCAGGGGTACTGGTGCAGCGGTACTGGTGCAGCGGTACTGGTGCAGCGGTACTGGTGCAGCGGTACTGGTGCAGGGGTACTGGTGCAGGGGTACTGGTGCAGCGGTACTGGTGCAGGGGTACTGGTGCAGCGGTACTGGTGCAGGGGTACTGGTGCAGGGGTACTGGTGCAGGGGTACTGGTGCAGCGGTACTGTTGCAGGGGTACTGGTGCAGCAGTACCGGGGCAGCGGTACTGGTGCAGGGGTACTGGTGCAGCGGTACCGGAGCAGCAGCAGCAGCAGCAGCAGGAGGGGAGCAGGAACAGGCGGATCTATACAAGGGGGAAGCAGCTTTCCGGCGCCAGAGCTTCCCTCTCTTCCTGATATTTTTCTTTTTCCTAAGGTAGACGCCGGCGTCGAATGGGACGGGACGGAGGGGTAGGATGGAAATGGGGAGAGGCGAAGGGAAAGGAGAGACGGGAAGGGAGAAAAGGGATGGGATGGACAAGGATGGATGAGAATGGGAAGGGGGCACCTCCACTGTTGTGTCATCCAGCCTGAACCTCCACACTGCCACACTGATGTCATCCAGCCTGCACCTCCACTCTTGTGTCATCCAGCCTGCACCTCCACACTGGTATCATCCAGCCTGCACCTCCACACTCGTATCATCCAGCCTGCACCTCCACTCTCGTGTCATCCAGCCTGCACCTCCACTCTTGTATCATCCAGCCTGCACCTCCACTCTTGTATCATCCAGCCTGCACCTCCACTCTCGTATCATCCAGCCTGCACCTCCACTCTCGTATCATCCAGCCTGCACCTCCACTCTCGTATCATCCAGCCTGCACCTCCACTCTCGTATCATCCAGCCTGCACCTCCACTCTCGTATCATCCAGCCTGCACCTCCACTCTCGTATCATCCAGCCTGCACCTCCACTCTCGTATCATCCAGCCTGCACCTCCACTCTCGTATCATCCAGCCTGCACCTCCACTCTCGTTTCATCCAGCCTGCACCTCCACTCTCGTATCATCCAGCCTGCACCTCCACTCTCGTATCATCCAGCCTGCACCTCCACTCTCGTATCATCCAGCCTGCACCTCCACTCTCGTATCATCCAGCCTGCACCTCCACTCTCGTATCATCCAGCCTGCACCTCCACTCTCGTATCATCCAGCCTGCACCTCCACTCTCGTATCATCCAGCCTGCACCTCCACTCTCGTATCATCCAGCCTGCACCTCCACAGTCGTATCATCCAGCCTGCACCTCCACTCTCGTATCATCCAGCCTGCACCTCCACAGTCGTATCATCCAGCCTGCACCTCCACTCTCGTATCATCCAGCCTGCACCTCCACTCTAGTGTCATCCAGCCTGCACCTCCACTCTCGTATCATCCAGCCAGCACCTCCACTCTCGTGTCATCCAGCCTGCACGTTATCGCTCGCTTAAGCGGTGGAACACAATACAGTAAATTCGCATATAGCAACAAGGAAAGTTAGTGAGACTCTCTCGAGTGAAAATTAGAGGAGAACTCTCACTTCTTCCTCGTCAGCTCGAGTACCAGAGGCGATGGGCACTCAACGCACTCAAGCGTAGTGTGTGCAGTGCACTCAAGTGCATTTTGGAGAGTGGAGTGGAGGGAGTGTTGGATGGGGTTGTGGAGGGAGGTGTGGAAGTGTTGTGTTACACACACATGTGTGAGGGTCTCGCTTGACGCGACTCGTGTGTGTGTGTTTGTGTGTGTGTGTGTGTGTGAGGTTACACACACACACACACACACACACACACACACACACACACACACACACACACACACACACACACACAATTAACGAGACGAGTTTCGACAGATGAGTATTGTAAAATACTCCAAGAGGACTTGACCAAGCTGCAGAGATGGTCAGAGAAGTGGCTACTGGAGTTCTACACGAGCATGTGTAAAGTTATGGAAATGGGATTAGGTGACAGGAGACCAAAGGGACAGTACACAATGAAAGGGAACTGTCTACCTGTGACGACTCGAGAAAGAGACCTGGGCGTGGACGTAACACCTAATCTAACTCCTGAGGCACATATAAATAGGATAATGACAGAAGTGTACTGTACACTAGCAACAGTTAGAACGTCATTCCGAAACCTAAGTTAGGAGGCAGTCAGAGGGCTTTAAACTGCCTACGTTAGACCTTAGAGTACACCTCCCCAACATGGAGCACCTAAAGAAACACATTAGAAACACGTTAGGAAACTGAAAAGGGTTAAAAAATTTGCGACGAGGCTAGTCCCGGAGTTGCATGGGATGGGTAATGACGAGCGACGGAAGGAACTGAACCTGACGATGCTAAAAAAATGGAGGGAGCGGGGGAGATATGATAGCAGCATACAAAATACTTACGAAGATTGACAGAGTAGAAATAGACGAAATGTTCACACGTAATACCAACAGAACAAGGGAACATGGGTGGAAGGTGGAAACTCAGATGAGTCTCAGAGATGTTAGAAAGTTTTCTTTTAACGTGAGAGTAGTGGAGAAATGGAATGTACTTAAGGAGCAGGTTGTGGAAGTAAACACTATGCACAGGTTTAAAACTAGGAATGATAGAGAAGGACAGGAGTCATTACTTTAAACAACCGATGGCTAGAAAGGCGGGATCCAAGAGCCAACACTCGATCCTGCAGGCACAAATAGACGAGTACACACGGGTGGTACGCGAACAACGGGACACAGGTGGAGACTGAGTACCCACATGAGCCATATGGACGTTAGAAATAACTTTTTCAGTGTCAGAGTGGTTAACAAATGGAATGCATTAAGCAGTGATGTGGTGGAGGCTGACTCCATACACAGTTTCAAATGTAGATATGATAGAGCCCAATAGGCTCAGGAATCTGTACACCAGTTGATTGACAGTTGAGAGGCGGGACCAAAGAGCCAGAGCTCAACCCCCCGCAAAGCACAACTAGGTAAGTACAACTAGGTAAGTACACACGGCACCAGTTGTGGGGGAAGCTGGCTGAAGGTAATTCCATTTCAAACGCCTGTTAGTTTCTCCTAGTAGGGAACCCGAGTGGAAACTCTAGAGTGTGTTTTATAATGTCACTTGTGAGCTCTCAGCGGCGAACACAGCAACGGAGGCGAGACGTGTGTCAGTGGTGGTGTGGGTACCCTATCATGCCCCAGGGTTGTGTCAGTGGTGGTGTGGGTACCCTATCATGCCCCAGGGTTGTGTCAGTGGTGGTGTGGGTACCCTATCATGCCCCAGGGTTGTGTCAGTGGTGGTGTGGGTACCCTATCATGCCCCAGGGTTGTGTCAGTGGTGGTGTGGGTACCCCATCATGCCCCAGGGTTGTGTCAGTGGTGGTGTGGGTACCCTATCATGCCCCAGGGTTGTGCCAGTGGTGGTGTGGGTACCCTATCATGCCCCAGGGTTGTGTCAGTGGTGGTGTGGGTACCCTATCATGCCCCAGGGTTGTGCCAGTGGTGGTGTGGGTACCCTATCATGCCCCAGGGTTGTGTCAGTGGTGGTGTGGGTACCCCATCATGCCCCAGGGTTGTGTCAGTGGTGGTGTGGGTACCCTATCATGCCCCAGGGTTGTGTCAGTGGTGGTGTGGGTACCCTATCATGCCCCAGGGTTGTGTCAGTGGTGGTGTGGGTACCCCATCATGCTCCAGGGTTGTGTCAGTGGTGGTGTGGTTACACCATCATGCTCCAGGGTTGTGTCAGTGGTGGTGTGGGTACCCTATCATGCCCCAGGGTTGTGTCAGTGGTGGTGTGGGTACCCCATCATGCCCCAGGGTTGTGTCAGTTGTGGTGTGGGTACCCCATCATGCCCCAGGGTTGTGTCAGTGGTGGTGTGGGTACCCCATCATGCTCCAGGGTTGTGTCAGTGGTGGTGTGGGTACCCCATCATGCCCCATGGCGTACCCATAATTGTCACAGTGGAGGCGAGGGCCCCAGCACCCTCCCTCAGGCAGTAACCACAATTGTTACAAAACTCTGAGTTAGTTGAAACAAAAAGAGAGAGAGACAAGTTAGTATATTAGTGTTGCTTAATCTGTATTCCTGGGAGGGTGCCGTAAATTGGGGTGAGTGGAGGGAGAGAGAGAGAGAGAGAGAGAGAGAGAGAGAGAGAGAGAGAGAGAGAGAGAGAGAGAGAGAGAGAGAGAGAGAGAGAGAGAGAGAGAGAGAGAGAGAAGGGGGAGGGGGAGGAGCAGAGGAGAGGAGGATGACTAGTCAGAAACAGAGAGGTAGAAGGAAGCTTAGCAAGGCGACTTAAAAATTTAGACGAGCTAAAAGCTGAAACACTTGGGAGTAGAACTACATTGAAGAACTACTTTCAATAAGAACTACCTTGAAGGAAAACTGTCTAGAAGATGGAACTTCCTAGAAGGGAGAACTATCTTGAAGATGTACTACTTTGAAGGAGAACTTCCTTGAAGTAGAACTACCTTAAAGGTGAACTACCTAAGTGAACAATCTTGAAAATTACCTTTAAGGAGAACTACTTAGAACGAGAACTACCTGCCTGATGGGGGCCTGACAACTGAGTGGACAGCGCTTCGGATTCGAAGTTCATATGTTCCGGGTTCGATCCCCGGTGGAGTCGGAAACAAATGGGCAGAGTTCCTTTCGCCCTGATGCCCCTGTTATCTAGCAGTAAATAGGAACCTGGGAGTTAGACAGCTGCTACGAGCTGCTGCCTAGGGGGGGTGTGTAACAAAAAGGAGGCCTGGTCGAAGACAGGGCCGCGGGGACGCTAAACCCCGACATCATCTCAAGATAACCTCAAGATAAGATACCTTGAAGGAGAAATACCTAGAAGAACTACCTTGGAGAACTACAAGGAGGACAGCCTTGAAGTAGAACTACCTCGAATGATAAATATCAAGAACATAGACTAGCAAGATGAGTGACTTTCATGGATGAGGACTAGCTAGGAGGGTTAGCTAGAAGGACAATTAGCTAGGAGGAAAATTAGCTAGGAGGAAAATTAGCTAGACAGAGAACTAGCAAAAAGGAGGACTAGGCAGGGGAGTTGAACGAGGCACTCGAGTCAGTCCATCAATCATGCGTCTCAGGGAATCAATTTCCGTGGACACTGACACGGAACGTGCGGCCATTGTCGAGCTGATGTCTCTCTCCCGGCCGTCCAGCGGTCTTCCTGGAAGACTGGGAGTCTCTCCCGGCCGTCCAGCGGTTTTCCTGGAAGACTGGGAGTCTCTCCCGGCCGTCCAGCGGTCTTCCTGGTAGACTGGAAGTCTCTCCCGGCCGTCCAGCGGTCTTCCTGGAAGACTGGGAGTCTCTCCCGGCCGTCCAGCGGTTTTCCTGGAAGACTGGGAGTCTCTCCCGGCCGTCCAGTGGTCTTCCTGGAAGACTGGGAGTCTCTCCCGGCCGTCCAGCGGTCTTCCTGGAAGACTGGGATTCTCTCCCGGCCGTCCAGCGGTCTTCCTGGAAGACTGGGAGTCTCTCCCGGCCGTTCAGCGGTCTTCCTGGAAGACTGGGAGTCTCTCCCGGCTGTCCAGCGGTCTTGTTTAGAAGGAGGACGGGCCAAAAAAGAGAGGGACCACGACGAGGGGACGCAAAAGGATGGGGGACCTGGACTTCCCCCTCACCTTGGGAAGTAGACTGGCCAACGTGAGGGAGGAGTCTGAGTAGACAACATTAAGGAAAGAAGAGACAACACCCCGGACCCCCACACAGTAAGACCCCCACACACCTGGACCCCACACAGTAAGACCCCCACACCCCTGGACCCCACACAGTAAGACCCCCACACCCCCGGACCCCACACAGTAAGACCCCCACACACCTGGACCCCACACAGTAAGACCCCACACCCCCGGACCCAACACAGTAAGACCCCCACACACCTGGACCCTACACAGTAAGACCCCACACCCCTGGACCACACACAGTAAGACCCCACACCCCCGGACCCCACACAGTAAGACCCCACACCCCCGGACCCCACACAGTAAGACCCCCACACACCTGGACCCCACACAGTAAGACCCCACACCCCCGGACCCCACACAGTAAGACCCCACACCCCCGGACCCCACACAGTAAGACCCCCACACACCTGGACCCCACACAGTAAGACCCCCACACCCCCGGACCCCACACAGTAAGACCCCCACACCCCCGGACCCTACACAGTAAGACCCCCACACAGTAAGACCCCCACACCCCCGGACCCCACACAGTAAGACCCCCCACACCCCCGGACCCCACACAGTAAGACCCCCCCACCTCCCGGACCCCACACAGTAAGACCCCCACACCCCCGGACCCCACACAGTAAGACCCCCCCACCCCCCGGACCCCACACAGTAAGACCCCCACACCCCCGGACCCCACACAGTAAGACCCCCTCACCCCCCGGACCCCACACAGTAAGACCCCCACACCCCTGGACCCCACACAGTAAGACCCCCACACAGCAAGACCCCCCACCCCCGGACCCCACCCAGTAAGACCCCCACACCCCCGGACCCCACACAGTAACAGTTAAGGAACACCCCGCCCCCCTCGGGACCTTGGGAGTAACAAGAGCGTCCGCAAGACAAAGAAAGGCACAGAAGATAAGGCCAAGAAGGAATGAATGAAAATGAAGGAGAGTTTATCTTCTCTCGAGAAGTTATCTTGAGATGATTTCGGGACTTAGCGTCCCCCGCGGCCCGGTCCTCGACTAGGCCTCCCTTTTCTTACACATCCCCAGGAAGTAGCCCGTAGCAGCTGTCTAACTCCCAGGTACCTATTTACTGCTAGGTGAACAGCCGCATCAGGATGAAATAAACTCTGCCCATTTGTTTCCGCCTCCGCCGGGGATCGAACACAGAACCTTAGGACTACGAATCCCAGGCACTCTCCACTCAGCTGTCAGGCCCCCAGGAGATAAGGGAAGTAAAAAATAAGTTACTTGGATAATAGCATAAAGATAGAAGGGAGATAATAAAAATGGGGGGAGAAAAATATGGGAAAGAGGAACTGACCAATCAAAACTGAATATGGAATGGGAAATTGATGCAGAAACTTGCGAGGTAAATATAAAAGTCGAAATGGAAATGGAAGAGCAAGATGAGAATGTTGAACAGTAACTGGGAGCAACACATGGTAGAGAGGGAGGAAGGAAAAAGTAAAGGAGATACAGGAGAGGTGAATAGAAGAAGGAGGAATAGGAGGGAGGAGGGAGGAGGAAGAAGAAGGAGCAGCAGGAGGAAATGAGACGAAGGCCTGACCTCAGGTACTCAGAACTGGTTGTAAAAGACTGAGGCTGAACAGGTTGTAAAAGACTGAGGCTGAACAGGTTGTAAAAGACTGAGGCTGAACAGGTTGTAAAAGACTGAGGCTGAACAGGTTGTAAAAGACTGAGGCTGAACAGGTTGTAAAAGACTGAGGCTGAACAGGTTGTAAAAGACTGAGGCTGAACAGGTTGTAAAAGACTGAGGCTGAACAGGTTGTAAAAGACTGAGGCTGAACAGGTTGTAAAAGACTGAGGCTGAACAGGTTGTAAAAGACTGAGGCTGAACAGGTTGTAAAAGACTGAGGCTGAACTGGTTGTAAAAGACTGAGGCTGAACTGGTTGTAAAAGACTGAGGCTGAACAGGTTGTAAAAGACTGAGGCTGAACAGGTTGTAAAAGACTGAGGCTGAACAGGTTGTAAAAGACTGAGGCTGAACAGGTTGTAAAAGACTGAGGCTGAACAGATATCGAGGCTCTCTGTTCCTGTCTGTTCTCTGTCTCCCTCTCTGTTCACACGTACACTTTCTCCACCCCCTCCCTTACCCCCCCACTATCGCCCCCCCAACCCTCGTCTTTTTTCTATCCTCCCTTCACAGCTTTATTTACATCCCGCTCCCCCCCCCCCCGTCAATCCATCTATCTCCCCCTCCACTCAATCCTCTCCCCTCAATCCGCACATGATCCCTTTCTCTGTGCCTCTTGCATCTCTCTCCTATCACACCTCACCCAATTGTGTTCACGTGATCCTCTACCACACCATACTCACTCGCTCCTTCCACACGCTATCACTCATGCATGCTCGCACGCACACGCGCGCACACACACACACACACACACACACACACACACACACACACACACACACACACACACACACACACACACACACACACACACACAGCAAGTCGGTGGCCGAGCGGACAGCACGCTGGTCACGTGATCCTGTGGTTCCGGGTTCGATCCCGGACGCCGGCGAGAAACGATGGGAAGAGTTTCTTTCACCCTATGCCCCTGTTACTTAGCAGTAAATAGGTACCTGGGAGTTAGTCAGCTGTCACGGGCTGTTTTCTGGGGTGTGCGTGTGGTGTGGAGGAAAAAAAATAGTAGTAGTAGTAGAAACAGTTGATTGACAGTTGAGAGGCGGGCCGAAAGAGCAAAGTTCAACCCCCGCAAACACAACTAGGTGAATACACACACACACACACACATACAGGAGGCCAGACACAGGATACTGAATAGGAGATGAATTCCTTCACGAAACGAACAGAGAGAAAGATCTAGGAGTTGATGTCACATCAGACCTGTCTCCTGAAGCCCACATAAAAAAAATTACGTCTGCGGCATACGCGAGGCTGGCTAACATCAGAACAGCCTTCAGGAACCTGTGTAAGGAATCATTCAGAACCTTGTATACCACATATGTAAGACCAATCCTGGAGTATGCGGCCCCAGCATGGAGCCCGTACCTTGTCAAGCACAAGACGAAGCTGGAAAAAGTTCAGAGGTATGCCACTAGACTAGTCCCAGAACTAAGAGGCATGAGTTACGAGGAAAGGCTGCGTGAGATGCACCTCACGACACTGGAAGACAGAAGAGTAAGGGGAGACATGATCACTACCTACAAAAATCTCAGAGGAATTTACAGGGGTAGATAAGGATAAAGTGTTTAACACAGGTGTTACGCGAACAATGGGACACAGGTGGAAATTGAGTACCCAAATGAGCCACAGGGACGTTAGAAAGAACTTTTTCAGTGTCAGAGTAGTTAACAGGTGGAATGCATTAGGCAGTGATGTGGTGGAGGCTGACTCCATACACAGTTTCAAATATAGATATGATAGAGCCCAGTAGGCTCAGGAATCTGTACACCAGTTGATTGACGGTTGAGAGGCGGGACCAAAGAGCCAAAGCTCAACCCCCGCAAGCACAACTAGGTGAGCACACACAAACACACGCGCGCGCGAGCAAGCGCTCAGGCACACACACACTTCATATAAATATTTAATGATGACACAAAACAAAGAAGAACGGAAACAAAGAACAAATGTATATTCCTCAGTTAACTTGAGAGTCCAGAGGCGGTCTTAAGGGTGAACCTGGCTCCTCATACAGTATTATGAGGACACCCTCACAACCCGAGACCCTCACAGCCCGACACCCTCACAGCCCAACACCCTCACAGCCCGACACCCTCACAGCCCGACACCCTCACAGCCCGACACCCTCACAGCCAGACACCCTCACAGCCAGACACCCTCACAGCCCGACACCCTCACAGTCCGACACCCTCACAGCCGGACACCCTCACAGCCCGACACCCTCACAGCCGGACACCCTCACAGCCCGACACCCTCACAGCCCGACACCCTCACAGCCCGACACCCTCACAGCCCGACACCCTCACAGCCCGACACCCTCACAGCCCGACACCCTCACAGCCCGACACCCTCACAGCCCGACACCCTCACAGCCCGACACCCTCACAGCCCGACACCCTCACAGAGACAATATTATGAGGACACCAACAACAATGAGAACACCCTCACAGGAGAACAGACTTAAGGTAAAACAGAACCTTGCCTCATCAAAGACTTGAGAGGTAGACAAAAATGTCACATCTACTGCCAAAGACACACTAGCGGCCTAGTATGGCCTGTAAGACCATACTAGGCAGCTGGTATCTATAACCCTCCCCTCCCAGACTCCTTCGTGTCTAACCTACGCTTGAAACAATCCAGAGATTTCACGTCTATTGTGTTCCAGAAAGCAATCGCCTGGCTCCCAAACCCGTATTTTACCCCCCTGACAATTTCCTAATCTTCACAGATGCTGGGGAAACAAAGTCGAGCTTAGGAGCTATAGCTCGACTGTGTCAACACTCCCTTAGTTAAGCACACCCAGAGTTTGTCTCATTACGGAGTTTATCTTTCACTCTTCGCACTCAAATCACTCACGGAGTAAACACCTGCCCGAGTGATGGCATTCATCTCGTTGTCTCCTCATTAGTCCTCGGTAAACACAGCTCTTGGCATTGTTTCGCTGGCAGCCTCGCTAAGTACCCAAGAGGGTGCCCACGGGCATGGGTGCCCGCCTCTCCTGCCCGGCCTGCCCTTCCCTGGTGCTCGTAAAGGCTGCGTGTCTGGGGCTGTAAAAAATGTTGAATTGCGGAATAATGGAAGTGTTTTAATCACCAATATACCAACTATACCAAACTATATGTACCCAACGATGAAACATATATAACCCAAAAATATCGTTGCCAGCCCTTATGATATAACAGGCATATATTGTATGACACAATCGGGAGACAATCATCAGGTGGGATTGTGGTGCTCTCTCTGGCTTCAAAATTATACTTGCCATCCCGGGTTCGTTATATCTAGTGTGATATACTTGAATGGGAGGAGAGGGAGGATTATATGCTTATTTTACGAATATTAATGTGTTTTTTTCCCGTTGTGAGATATACTGAGAGAAGATTTAGATAATCTCGCGCGATGGAAGTATTTTGTCCAGTTGACACAATCACCAAGAATGATGGCAGTTTGACACTGAATCTACGTCGAATTTGACGTTGATTGGTCATCGAACCGACGCCACAGTAGGATATCTACCCCACTGGACATATATATATTCATATAAGTGGCTTGGCAAGTGCCTATACCACTTAACCACCTATACATACCCACTTCCCCAACCTACTCTACCTTCTTGTATATAAACAGACAACTATACCATCATATTGTAATTATTATTATTGATGGTCATCTACACATGGCACCATTCCAATACAGACACCAGTGCCAGCCTTCATTAAAACTGTCAATCTCAACTTTAACAATGGCTCCTGGTTTGGGTCCTCTTGGAGGGGGGGGGGAGGAGGAGGAGGAGGTAGGGGTGGAATGGTAGGTGGGGAAGGGAGGGGGAGGGAGGGAAGGTGGGGGAGGGGGGAGGGTGAGGGAATGGAATGGTGTTTATTCTCCGTAGACTTTAATTTAAGCCTTAAATGTCGTCCAAGTGTGGTCTTGAAGCCTTGGTCTTTGGTGGCCCTGTCTCCTTACTCTCCTCCTCCTCCTCCTACTCTCCTCTCGTGGGCCCGCGTCTCCTTTAGCCTGAAATTTGATCATTTGTTACCTAGTTCACCGACAAGTCGACCTCACGGACGAACACACGCACTCCAAACACTTTACTTCGTCATCTCGTTAACGACACCATAGTTCCTCACCCTCACTAACGACATCATAGTTCCTCACCCTCACTAACGACACTATAGTTCGTCACCTCACTAACGACACCATAGTTCGTCACCTCACTAACGACACCATAGTTCGTCACCTCACTAACGACACCATAATTCCTCTCCTCACTAACGACACCATAGTTCCTCACCTCGTTAACAACATCCCGAATTAAGTAGTCTAAAGAAACTAAACAATTAGATAAAAATTTTCAAAGATCGAAAATTACTTAATAAAACTCCCATGACAAAGCAGTTCTAGAATCTCAAGTGTCAAAAGTAACTTAAAAAAATAAAGTCTCCGGAACGCACCTTTGTAAGTAAGACTCCTTAACAGCAGCTTCTCGGGGCCGGAGAATTCTTAAATAGCCGAGCGAGTTAAATGACCTTGTCTGGGGTATAGCGAACACCTTAATAACGAGACGGTTTATTTGAGTTTACCAGCCTCTGTGGCTAGGTGGGCTGAGGGGGGGGGGGCGTGGGGGAGGGAAATGGTTAGGGGGCCGGTGGGGGTGGTGGGGGGGGGGGGGGTCGGGGGGAGTGAAGGCGTGGCTCAATGGTGAGGAAAACATATCCCAGTAATGAGGGAGACATATCCCAGTAATGAGGGAGACATATCCCGGTAATGAGGGAGACATATCCCAGTAATGATGGAGACATATCCCAGTAATGAGGGAGACATATCCCAGTAATGAGTGAGACATATCCCAGTAATGAGTGAGGCATATCCCAGTAATGAGTGAGACATATCCCAGTAATGAGTGAGGCATATCCCAGTAATGAGGGAGACATATCCCAGTAATGAGTGAGGCATATCCCAGTAATGAGTGAGACATATCCCAGTAATGAGTGAGGCATGCCCCAGTGCCACCACGAGATAGCAGGCACACATTCCTCACTCCCCCCCCACTCACTACACTTCCCCTTCACTCATAGATCATGAGACAACGTGACTCGTGGCACCAGTGCCAGGCCGATGAAAGCCACGAGGACGTGAACGATAATATATTCAGGGACTAGGGGGGTTTACCCCCTAGGGCCCCCCCTGTTTTACCCTCTGGGCCCCCTGTTTTAACCCCCCGGGGCCCCTGTTTTAACCCCCGGGGGCCCTATTTGCTTGCCTCTACGCCTCCTAGACATTATGACTACATATATCTACCGCACCCAAATGGTAGGATGCGACTCTCTGGATATAATGCCGACTTCCACCAATTGGATCCCTTTAACCTAATGGAGTTCTACATTAACTGGCAGTTTATGAGAGGGGAGGGGCAGGACGGGGGTTAGGTATACTGCAGATGGGATTGAATCTCAGTCTGGTCGCTATTCACTGTTCTGGCCCTGTTATAACTAATGGGTTCTAATGCGGTGGTCTGTGTGGTTCGTGGGTGACTGTATCAGGTCTGGTGCTTCTGACTGGTGGCTCAGTCCTTCGTAATAGTGGTGACTGGGAGAGCACCGCTCACCACCTCAAGATAGTCACTGTTAGCGGTGAACTTAAGCTTCACTGGATCACCGCGAAGCCAAGGGCTCCGCGCCCCTGTAGACCAAAGCGTGATACATCTAACTTAGTGCATTTCAATTTTCCTAAAAGCATTACGTCTCGTTGTGGAGGCTGACACATCAGGCTACAGTAGCCGGCCACAGGCAGTTGTGGTGTCTGACTCCCGTGACGCTCCTTCACTCTCACAGTGACAACCCTACAACCATGCTCGTCTGAGGAAGAGTTGACACATTGTGACAAGTTAGGGGGTGTTCTGACAGGTCAAGTTCGGAGGTTTCCAGACAGGTCAAGTTGCAGTGAGAACGGTGACCAACGAGGACACTACATTTCCAAATAACGTATCCCTGGGTACAAGGTTTATCGTTTGGTGGAATTTACAACAAAGAGCAAGTTATATGTCGTCCGCTCGCTGTGTTGAAGGTTTGGTGCTGGGGTTAAGTCCTCTCATCCTCTGGAGGATTATTAAGGTCACCACAACACCCTTCTGACCATCCACCGAGTATACTTTGGCCTTGAAACAGAGTTAAATGAGTAAGCTTTCAATGTATGTATCAAGAAGCGAAATATGTTTCTTATGTTATAGTTCTTCATGCAGGGAGCCGTGTGTGTCTGTGTGGGGAAGGTGGGCTGACGTCACTGCGGTTGAGTGTGTGTGTGTGTGTGTGTGGTGGATTGAGTGCAGGTCACCTAAGGTTGAGCTTTGTGGTGGATTGATGGGGACGCCACCTCGGCTGAGAGAGAGAGTGTGTGTGTGTGTGTGTGTGTGTGTGTGTGTGTGTGTGTGTGTGTGTGTGTGTGTGTGTGTGTGTGTGTGTGTGTGTGTGTGTGTGTTGGATTAAAAGGAAAGTCACCTCGAATTCTCAGCTCGTTGGAAACTGGACTCTGGTTAAAGTCGAGGTCAAAATAATGATTTTTGTGTTTAATAAATCTTCGGCACCGCATGACATCTGTTACTGGGTATTTTCCCTCTCGATTGTCATAGTGTCATACTGAGGGCCGGTTGTGTTGTTATGGAAGGAGTGGAAGTGGGTAATATCTTCTACAATGAGTAGTGTGTGCAGGAAGGGGGCCGTTCGTCTCCTCCAAGGTGATCTGCAGGTTGCGAAAGAAAGGAATCTTTGAGTTTGATGATGCGTGTGTCGTAAGAGTAGCCAAGACGGTCTGGAGGGAAGACTCTTACGATTGTCCTGGCGTCACGTGTCTATCTGGAACTCTAGTAATTGTCCTGCGTCAAGTGAGCATCAGGAGACGATACAGTTAAGTGACACTGAACTCAATGAAGCTTGTAAGATACGTATAGCCCGGGTCAGTAATTGATGTCAGGCCTTTACTGATCGTCTTATGTCTCATGGCCCCAGTTGAAGGGTCCAGTTAGCCCTCAGTGTAGCTGTGCTCTGGCTACCTGACTTGTCAGTTAAAACGTGTATATTGTGGCTCAGAACACATGACGCCTGCTTGATAATTTGCATACCATTCGGAGCATCAAATCTCGGAGTAATTAAATTTAGTTTTTCATTTTCATTAAAAATTCGTCGTGGTTTGAGCAGATTTCTTATTCGATTTTTCCCTAGCAGCTTGAGACCACCGAGTTGGATGTTGTGGTCCTAAATAACATAACGACAAGATAACCGAGGCCTTAACCTGTCAGACAGCTGCAATATAAGCCACATATGTCACTCGAGTCGTCTGGAAACCTTTCAGTGAAACGTTTGATGAGGTTTTCAACCAGCCATTAAGTAAGGTTGCCTCGTATAGCAGCTTAGCGTTCATGGACGGTATCCAACAGTGTTTATTTTGGTGAAGGATGTGGAGCTGTGAGGGATGGATACACTTCTCGTAAGATTGTATAATGTCTTGATTGATGACGTATTCCAGCTGCGACGATTGTGTGAATTTTTTTGTATAATCTTTTTTGTGTAGTTATTTTCAGTGAAAAGTATTTATGTCTTAGTTGTCGTCTGAAGAGGTGTTGTTCAGCTTTGTGTACAATTTTGTGAACGAAAGAAAAATTATGTTTCTATAATGGAACGTGAGGTAAGGTTCATAGTGGAATAGTTCATAGTCGTCAGTGTTCATCTCTCTCGCGTGTGTTCTCATCTCTCGTTCATCTCACTCAAGTGTGTTTTCATCTTCATTATGGGAGACTAGAGAGAGAGAGAGAGAGAGAGAGAGAGAGCAGCCTCCGCCACACCAGTCGAGTGATTCAACAGTGCCCATCCGTTACCGCCGACTGCCACCCTCCTCCTCCTCCTCCACCACTCCTGGCCACAATCTCCTACAATTAGTGTGGCAGCACAACAAAGCATCTCTCCACATTTCGCCCGACCTGCTACTTGACTTTGTAAACAATTCAGATATGCTGTATATTGCCTTCACCGTTTTCTCTTTTCCCATTCGTTTCTTGCGGTGTTTCCCGCCACTCGCCCCTTTCGTTCCATGCAGTTATATTCGTTCCAGGCAGCAATGTTTATTCCACGCGGCCTTTCGTTCCAGGCAGCTATGTTTATTCCACGCGGCATTTCGTTCCAGGCAGCTATGTTTATTCCACGCGGCCTTTCGTTCCAGGCAGCTATGTTTATTCCACGCGGCCTTTCGTTCCAGGCAGCAATGTTTATTCCACGCGGCCTTTCGTTCCAGGCAGCTATGTTTATTCCACGCGGCCTTTCGTTCCAGGCAGCTATGTTTATTCCACGCGGCCTTTCGTTCCAGGCAGCAATGTTTATTCCACGCGGCCTTTCGTTCCAGGCAGCTATGTTTATTCCACGCGGCCTTTCGTTCCATCCAGTTATATTCGTTCCACAAAGTCAATTGCTTGTCATTCACTCCCTTTCAACCGCCTCTCCAGCGATTGCCTCTCCACACATTACCTTTTCCCAACCTCAGCATGGACTGTTATTTGTATACAGAGTTCTTCGCAAAATATTTCTCACTGCCTCTCTCCGTCTATCCCACCCAGTCATTAGTAAAGGAACTAGCGGTCTATTTCACAGGATTCCAGATCTTCTAAAATCACTCCTCTCAACATCTGCGTCATAACAACATAAGCATAAAGGAAACTGCAGAAGGACTATTGACCCACACGAGGCAGCTGCTATTGACCCACACGAGGCAGCTGCTATTGACCCACACGAGGCAGCTGCTATTGACCCACACGAGGCAGCTGCTACTGACCCACACGAGGCAGCTGCTACTGACCCACACGAGGCAGCTGCTGTTGACCCACACGAGGCAGCTGATACTGACCCACACCAGGCAGCTGCTACTGACCCACACGAGGCAGCTGCTATTGACCCACACGAGGCAGCTGCTATTGACCCACACGTGGCAGCTGCTACTGACCCACGCGAGGCAGCTGCTATTGACCCACACGAGGCAGCTGCTATTGACCCACACGTGGCAGCTGCTGTTTACATCCCCCCCAAACTTATTCAAATATATAATACAAATAATAATCCAGCTTCCCCACGTCTGCTACAATACTGTTAATCCCCAACACCCTTACAAATGACGCCAAGCTGCAGCAGACCACTGCAGTCCATCGAGTTTGTGGAAGGTTTATTGAATTCACCCATAAATTAAATCGGCGATTTGAAGATATGTATTTGCTCAATGTGCTTTTCAACGTTTAAGTCTATTTATACACAGCACATCTAACCAGCGTGTATTTGCAACAGATATATATTCTTCCTGTAGTAAATAGAGCATTCCCCCCCTTTCACATTCAACTATTTTGTTTGATTTGCTGCCTGCGGGATTTCTTTCGCTCGAGTTGAAATGGTTTGGCAAATGATTTTAGAGCCAATGTTGGACATTAACTCGGGAGAATCCCACAGTATTGGTCTGCGGCAAGATTATCAGGACGTTTTATTGTTGTTTAATTCCCGCATTGTTTTAATTTTGAAACTAAGATGGTATATGTATTGTGTGTCCTTGTTTCTCCGCTGCTGCATGTGTCTTCTTAGGCCCTTCTGGGGTTGTGTAATTGTTTTCTAATGTATTTGTCGGGTAGTGTGTGGTTCTCTAACTTCTGGGGTGGTGTATGGGTTCTCTAACTTACTTCTGGGGTGGTGTATGGGTTCTCTAACTTTTGGGGTGGTGTATGGGTTCTCTAACTTCTGGGGTGGTGTATGGGTTCTCTAACTTACTTCTGGGGTGGTGTATGGGTTCTCTAACTTTTGGGGTGGTGTATGGGTTCTCTAACTTCTGGGGTGGTGTATGGGTTCTCTAACTTACTTCTGGGGTGGTGTATGGGTTCTCTAACTTCTGGGGTGGTGTATGGGTTCTCTAACTTACTTCTGGGGTGGTGTATGGGTTCTCTAACTTCTGGGGTGGTGTATGGGTTCTCTAACTTACTTCTGGGGTGGTGTATGGGTTCTCTAACTTACTTCTGGGGTGGTGTATGGGTTCTCTAACTTCTGGGGTGGTGTATGGGTTCTCTAACTTTTGGGGTGGTGTATGGGTTCTCTAACTTTTGGGGTGGTGTATGGGTTCTCTAACTTCTGGGGTGGTGAATGGGTTCTCTAACTTTTGGGGTGGTGTATGGGTTCTCTAACGTTTGGGGTGGTGTATGGGTTCTCTAACTTCTGGGGTGGTGTATGGGTTCTCTAACTTCTGGGGTGGTGTATGGGTTCTCTAACTTTTGGGGTGGTGTATGGGTTCTCTAACTTCTGGGGTGGTGTATGGGTTCTCTAACTTCTGGGGTGGTGTATGGGTTCTATAACTCACTTCTGGGGAGGTGTATGGGTTCTATAACTCACTTCTGGGGTGGTGTATGGGTTCTATAACTCACTTCTGGGGAGGTGTATGGGTTCTATAACTCACTTCTGGGGTGGTGTATGGGTTCTATAACTCACTTCTGGGGTGGTGTATGGGTTCTATAACTCACTTCTGGGGTGGTGTATGGGTTCTATAACTCACTTCTGGGGTGGTGTATGGGTTCTATAACTCACTTCTGGGGTGGTGTATGGGTTCTATAACTCACTTCTGGGGTGGTGTATGGGTTCTATAACTCACTTCTGGGGAGGTGTATGGGTTCTATAACTCTCTTCTGGGGTGGTGTATGGGTTCTATAACTCACTTCTGGGGAGGTGTATGGGTTCTATAACTCACTTCTGGGGAGGTGTATGGGCACTATAACTCACTTCTGGGGTGGTGTATGGGTTCTATAACTCACTTCTGGGGTGGTGTATGGGCACTAACATCTCTAGTATAAAACAGTTTCCTCCGCAAGTATTCCTAACCAGTTTTATCACGGTTCCTCTTTTTTATTGATACTCCGTTATCTATGTAAAGTGTTCTACCTTTATGTTACGGAGCTCATTTCTGAGCTTACTGTCGGCGGGGCTCAATGTGGAGTGGTGCTCAATGTAAGGGGTGATACAGGGTAATACCCTGGCCTGGCGTATAGGCCTATACGGGGAGACGTAGGCTCGCCTGCTATTCTCATTACTAAAGTGACTCACACGTCTCAAAGCATCATATAAAAATTCCAGTGACTTACCAGTTCAGGCGAGCATATGTAAGTCGGTGGCCAGTCTAGGGTCATCTCCGGGGCGGGGCGGGGCGGGGCGGGGCGGGGCGGGGCGGGGCGGGGCGGGGCGAGTAAACACCAATGATGAGTCTGGAGACGATAAAACAATTGAGATATTGTAGATATAAAAATAATATTGATAACAAGTAAAAAAAGTAAAAATGTAAAAGAAAACACACTTGCAAGTGATCAACAACTTGTGAACCTAAAGCAGAACTCGACTCGCTGTTCTCGAGTTGTTCTCGAAGTTGCGAGTACTTCGCGTTGCTTAGAGTCCACTGCGACCCCTGGAGTCCTCCTCCAAGCCTCAAGTCGTCCGCGAGGCCCCGAGTCGTCCGCGAGGCCCCGAGTCGTCCGCGAGGCCCCGAGTCGTCCGCGAGGCCCCGAGTCGTCCGCGAGGCCCCGAGTCGTCCGCGAGGCCCCGAGTCGTCCGCGAGGCCCCGAGTCGTCCGCGAGGACCCGAGTCATTCACGAGGCCCCGAGTCGTCACCGAGGACCCGAGTCGTCACCGAGGACCCGAGTCGTCACCGAGGACCCGAGTCGTCCGCGAGGACCCGAGTCGTCCGCGAGGATCCGAATCATTCACGAGGCCCCGAATCGTCAGCGAAGGCTGAGTCCGCCGTAAAAACCTCGAGCGCGGGAAGCATCCTGACAGTGAGTAAATCTCCAGTACTCTCCTTCTCCCGCAAGCCGACGTAATCAGCCGCCCAGAGCCGTCTCCTCAAGTGATATTCTTCCTCACTACCCTACCACCACCCCACACACACACCCAGAGTCTCACGAGCCTCTGAATGTCTCGCGAATCCAGCAACTGAGCCTGAAAAATTGAGGGGCCCCTGGAGCCATTATATGATAACACAGTATTAAAGATACTCTCAGCGGGGGAGAGAGAAGTAGCAAAACTTGTTGAATCGTCTTTGTTGTTGTGTGTGAACACTCCTTGTCTCGCCTGGGATTAGCAACAGATATTTTTGGTTTAGCTTAGTGCTCCTCTTAATAAGAAAAATGGGTTGTGAGGCGGCGTCGCGAGGGGGGGGGAATATGGTAATGATGCTCAGTGATCACCCACTCACTCCCGAGGAGAACCTTCAAGGGTTCTCCCGAGGGTTTCAAATTGTTCTTTCTCAGACTCTTATTCAGATCGCAAAAACTGCAACGATATATAGATCCCTTTAAATATATATATATATTATATATATATATATATATATATATATATATATATATATATATATATATATATATATATATATATATATATATATATATATATGCATTGCTACAGCTCAGCAACACTTGTGCGTTGTAGAGCCAGAGCAATCTTCCCCCGTCCCCTCGTCCTCCCCACCATCCCCCCCACTTCCCTTTTCCCTTGTACTCCCCACCATTCTCCATTCCCCTGTCCCCTCGTCACTACCATCCCCATCTTTCCCGTCCCCTCGTCCTCCCCACCATTCTCCACTCCCTCGTCCGATGCATTCCCAAATGATCTGATGTTCCCATCAGAAAATTGGGAACATCAAATGATCTGATGTTCCCATCACTGAAATATATGAAAAACAATTAAAAAAAATGAAATGAAAAACAATTAACAAAATAAACAATACTCACGAAATGAACGGTATGGTAAACAACACTGCTTAATTCCAACACAATGTCACACAAAATAATTAAATCAAAATGAAAATAGATTGAAATCCATAAAAAATTAATTTATCAATGAAATTGGAAACATTAAAATGGAATTGTAACATATTTAGTATAGCGTGTGTTGCTCTTACGAGTAACAGATGGTGCTGTTTCTTAAAAAAAGAATATTTTTACCTGTCACATGTGTGGCATATATACTTATACTTGCGAAAGGAACAATATGGTAAACAACACAGCTCAATTCCAATACAATGTCACACAAAATAATTTAATCAAAATGAAAATATGAAAATTCCATTTATCAACGCAATCAGAAACACGGAGGAAGAATTGAAACAGGAATTTCATTAAGTACTTTCGTATTTAATAATACATCTTCAGAAGGGTCTTAAGAAGTATTATTAAATACGAATCGTACTTATAATCGTATTTGAGTGAGGTGATATGGCACAAAAGTTTTGGGTGAGGTGACAAACACAAGACAGAACACGAAACAATGAGTATATCATTATTAAATACGAAAGTACTTAAGGAAATTCCTGTTTCAATTCTTCCTCCGTGGTCTGATACTGTCACATTTTTCATCACGTGTTAACTTTCGTGATTTACACACACTAATATATATATATATATATATATATATATATATATATATAAGGGTGATAATGATAATGCTCCTGGCCGTGGGTATGGAAATGAAGACGAGATAAAAAAACAGCCCCCCCCCTTGGACCAACTAGGAGAGGAGGGGGAGAATCGAAGCCTTGTAAGCAGTGAAGCCGTCGCTGTACCAACCATTCAGATTGGATCAGAGACTACGCTGGAGAGCTCTCTGAGTGAGTGGCTCTGCCCATCTTTACCTCGCCTGATTGGCCGTTTGTCCCAGCAGCGAGCGAGAGAGCAAGGGGCCCCAGAAATAGGTCAACAAGGAAGCAGCATTCGGGTCAGAAACCTATTAGAGATAATCTTGCGCAAATCTTCTTTTTTTTCCCCCAAGCTTCGCCACTTTGGTATATTGGGAAAGTTTGGGATGTTGGTCCCAGTCACAATCAGTGTGTTGGTTCCAGTAGGTCCCAGTCACACTCAGTGTTGGTTCCAGTTGGTCCCAGTCACACTCGGTGTTGGTTCCAGTTGGTCCCAGACACACTCAGTGTTGGTTCCAGTTGGTGCCAGTCACACTCAGTGTTGGTTCCAGCTGGTGCCAGACACACTCAGTGTTGGTTCCAGCTGGTCCCAGACACACTCAGTGTTGGTTCCAGTAGGTCCCAGTCACACTCAGTGTTGGTTCCAGTTGGTCCCAGACACACTCAGTGTTGGTTCCAGCTGGTGCCAGTCACACTCAGTGTTGGTTCCAGCTGGTGCCAGACACACTCAGTGATCACATTAATATATTTGTTCTGATACTGTACCATCCACAGATGACTAAGTTAAATCAATATTAATTATGCATCTATCTTGAAGCAGGACAGTAAATAGAGGCATGCATAAGGGGAGAAGTAACAGCTAGCTGCATCTGTTAAACTCCCCTTTTTATTCACACACACTTGGATTACAAGTGCTCTTAAAAAGTTCCTGCAAGTTCCTACAGATAGTTTTCGCAAAATGGTGAGATCTTATTTATAACTAGCTGTACCCGGCCACGCGTTGCTGTGGCTCAGCAACGCACAAGCGTTGCTAAGCCACAGCAACCTTCCCCTTTCCCTCAATCCTCCCCACTATTCCCCCCTCCTCTCGTCCTCCCAACAATTTCTCCCTTCCCCCGACCCATTCGTCCTCCCAGTCATTCCCCCATTCCGTCATCCCCTCGTCCACCCCACCATTCCCCACTCCCACATCCCCTTGTCCTCCCCACCATCCCCACTCCACCGTCCCCTTGTCCTCCCCACCATCGCCCACTCCCGTCCCCTCGTCCTCCTAACCATTCTCCACTCCCCTGTCTCACTGTCTTCCCCACCATTCTCCATTCCCCTGTCCCCTCGTCACCACCGTCTCCAACTCCCCTGTCCCCTCGGCCTCCCCCACCATTACCCCCTCACTTGTCCCTTCGTCCTCTCCAACATCCCCCACTCCCTCGTCCAATGCATTCCCAAATGATCTGATTTTTCCATCAGAAAATTGGGAACATCAAATAATCTGATGTTCCCATCACTGAAATATAAGAAAAACAGTTAAAAAGCCGAAATGAAAAACAATGAAAAAATACAAAATAAACTATACTCACAAAATGAATGGTATGGTAAACAACACAGCTCAATTCCAATGCAATGTCACACAAAATAATTCAATCAAAACGAAAATAAATCGAAAGTTATGAAAATTCAATTTATCAATGAAATCAGAAACCTTGAAATGGAATCATAACATATTTAGTACAGTATGTGTTGCTCAACCTTATGTGCAACAGATTGTGCTGTTTTTTTAAAAAAAGCATGTTTTTACCTGTCACAGATGTGGCATCTATACTTATACTCACGAAATGAACGGTAAAGTAAACAACACAGCTCAATTCCAACGCAATGTCACACAAAATAATTAAATGAAAATGAAAATAAATAAAAATATGAAAATTCAATTTGTCAATGCAATCGGAAACATTGAAATGGAATTGTAACAGTGTAGCGTGTGTTGCTCTTACGTGCAACAGATGGTGCTGTTTCTTAAAAAAAGAATGTTTTTTACCTGTCACAGGTGTGGCATCTAATACATACAAAATGAATGGTATGGTAAACAACACAGCTCAATTCCAATGCAGTGTCACACACACAAAAAAAATAAATAAAAATAATTCGAAATATATGAACATTCAATTTATCAATGCAATAGGAAACATTGAAATGGAATCGAAACATATTTAGTATAATGTGTATTGCAACAGATTGCGCTGTCTTTAAAAAAAATGTTTTTACGTGTCACAGGTGTGGCATCTGTATAGTAGGTATATAAAAACATGAGCATATTCGAATGGAACGTTGTGTCAAAATTTCAAAACAATTGGTGAAGAACTTTCGGGGATTACAGGGTGTGTTGCTTTTACATCCCACAGATGGCGCTGTTTTTCAAAAAAGCATGTTTTTACCTGTCACAGGTCAGGCACGTATATAGTATGTATACAAAAACACGCGCCTATTTGAATGCAACGTTGTGTCAAAATTTCAAAGCAATCGGTAAAGAGGTTTCGAAGATTTCCCTTACATGAAAAACACAGTTTTTCAAAAAAAAAACAAAGTTTTTTCCCCATCACAGACGTGACATCTATATAGTATGTATATAAAAACGCGCTCGGATACGAATGGAACGTTGTGTGAAAATTTCAAAGCAATCGGTAAAGAACTTTCGAAGATTAGCGATTTTGAACAAACGAACATTTCCATTTTTATTTATATAGATTATCTGTACCCGGCCACGCGTTGCTGTGGCTCAGCAACTCGTGTGCGTTGCTGAGTCACAACAACCTTTCCTTGTCTCCCAGTCCTCCCCCACAATTTTCCCATCCCCTCGTACTCCCAACCATTCCTCACTCCTCCGTCTCCTCGTACTCCCAACCATTCCCCATTCCCCCTTTCCTTTGTCCTCGTCATCATTCCTCCCCTCCCCCGTCCCTTTGTCCTCCCCACCATCCACCACTCTACTGCCCCCTCGTCCTCCTAACCATTCCCCACTCCACCGTCCCCTCGTCCTTCCTACCATTCCCCCTCCCCCATCCCCTCGCCCTACCCATCATTTCCCCACTCCCTCGTCTGATGCATTCCCAAACGATCTGATGTTCGCATCAGAAATTTGGGAACCTCAAATGATCTGATGTTCCCATCACTGAAATATAAGAAAAACAGTTACAAAAAATGAAATGAAAAACAATGAAAAAATAAAAAATAAACTATACTCACGAAATGAACGATTTGGTAAACAACACAGCTAAATTCCAATGCAATGTCACACAAAATAATTAAATCAAAATGAAAATAAATCGAAATCTATGAAAATTCTATTTGTCAGTGCAATCGGAAACATTGAAATGAAATTGTAACATATTTAGTATAGTGTGTGTTGTTTTTAAGTGCAAAAGATGGCTCTGTTTCTTAAAAAAAAAATGTTTTTACCTGTCACAGGTGTGGTATCTATATAGTAGGTATATAAAAACACGCCCGTATTCAAATGGAACTTTGTGTCAAAATTTCAAAGCAATCGGTGAAGAACTTTCGGAGATTAGCGATTTTGAACAAACGAACATACAGGATAACATTGACTAAGCACCACAGGATAACACTGACCAGGAACACAGGATAACACTGACCAGGAACACAGGATAACACTGACCAGGAACACAGGATAACACTGACCATGACCACAGGATAACACTGACCATGGCATCATGATAACACTGACCAAGGACCACAGGATAACACTGACCAAGGACCACAGGATAACACCAACAGGAACCAGAGGATAACACTGATCAAGAACACAGCAGATATCGTAATTACACAATCAAGGTATAAGCTCCAGGCACAATTGTTACAATTAAATTTCCATTGATGAAACGCACAAAAGACAGTGCTATTTTATCACAATGTTTCGCTCACAATCATAGAAGTTTTAAATTACAATCAATTATTACTTTTTTATGTCATTGTAACCCGGACATTGTTTACAATTATAAATTTAATACATATTGACTGCTTTTTTGTTCTAAATATTTCCCATGTTCTCAAAAAGCACTCCGCTTCCATTAAAAAAAAGACACCAGATATTGTAGAAGTTTAAGAAAAAAACAGCTGAGAAACAAAGGAACAAATAAATACAAATTCTGTCTCTGAAAGCTGAATATGATTAATCAAATCGAATAAAATTCAGAACAGTTACTAAGAATCTTTCTGCCCTGGCAGAGAAGAACAGTCGGTGCAGAACTGTTGACAGATCAAGGCACCTTGGTACAGCAGTTACAGGAGCTAAGGCACCTTGGTACAAGGGTTACAGGAGCTAAGGCACCTTGGTACAAGGGTTACAGAAGCTAAGGCACCTTGGTACAAGGGTTACAGGAGCTAAGGCACCTTGGTACAAGGGTTACAGGAGCTAAGGTACCTTGGTACAAGGGTTACAGGAGCTAAGGCACCTTGGTACAAGGGTTACAGGAGCTAAGGCACCTTGGTACAAGGGTTACAGGAGCTAAGGCACCTTGGTACAAGGGTTACAGGAGCTAAGGCACCTTGGTACAAGGGTTACAGGAGCTAAGGCACCTTGGTACAAGGGTTACAGGAGCTAAGGCACCTTGGTACAAGGGTTACAGGAGCTAAGGCACCTTGGTACAAGGGTTACAGGAGCTAAGGCACCTTGGTACAAGGGTTACAGGAGCTAAGGCACCTTGGTACAAGGGTTACAGGAGCTAAGGCACCTTGGTACAAGGGTTACAGGAGCTAAGGCACCTTGGTACAAGGGTTACAGGAGCTAAGGCACCTTGGTACAAGGGTTACAGGAGCTAAGGCACCTTGGTACAAGGGTTACAGGAACTAAGGCACCTTGGTACAAGGGTTACAGGAGCTAAGGCACCTTGGTACAAGGGTTACAGGAGCTAAGGCACCTTGGTACAAGGGTTACAGGAGCTAAGGCACCTTGGTACAAGGGTTACAGGAGCTAAGGCACCTTGGTACAAGGGTTACAGGAGCTAAGGCACCTTGGTACAAGGGTTACAGGAGCTAAGGCACCTTGGTACAAGGGTTACAGGAGCTAAGGCACCTTGGTACAAGGGTTACAGGAGCTAAGGCACCTTGGTACAAGGGTTACAGGAGCTAAGGCACCTTGGTACAAGGGTTACAGGAGCTAAGGCACCTTGGTACAAGGGTTACAGGAGCTAAGGCACCTTGGTACAAGGGTTACAGGAGCTAAGGCACCTTGGTACAAGGGTTACAGGAGCTAAGGCACCTTGGTACAAGGGTTACAGGAGCTAAGGCACCTTGGTACAAGGGTTACAGGAGCTAAGGCACCTTGGTACAAGGGTTACAGGAGCTAAGGCACCTTGGTACAAGGGTTACAGGAGCTAAGGCACTTTGGTACAGCAGTCACAGACACTGACGAGGTACAGTATGGCAACAGAGACCTCAGGAGACCAGTCACAGACACTGACGAGGTACAGTATGGCAACAGAGACCTCAGGAGACCAGTCACAGACACTGACGAGGCACAGTATGGCAACAGAGACCTCAGGAGACCAGTCACAGACACTGACGAGGCACAGTATAGCAACAGAGACCTCAGGAGACCAGTCACAGACACTAAAAGGAAACTCCTCCAATACCTTGAGTCACAAACGGTTTGGATCAGCAGTTTAAACAACATTCTGCCTAACAACTGTGGGATTAGTTAAGTTAGTTAAGGCCGATTGCCATTGCTCAGAGTGCCAGTGCCATAAGGCCAGGCGTCACAGCAGGTGCAGCTGCCACCATGGCACCTCTACACAACACGGCAACACCTCACGTGTCTGGCAACACAATTATTTTCTTTCCCTATTTATCATCAGATTTATTGCTGAAACCGAGTTTATTTTTACACTGTAGAATGTGTCGTATTACACTGCAGAATGTCTCCTGTGTAGTATTATACACAGGTGTACTCTCCTAGTTGTGCTTGCGGGGGTTGAGCTCTGCTCTTCGGCCCGCCTCTCAACTGTCAATCAACTGTTACTAACGACTATTTTTTTTTTCCACACTATGAACCCCCCAGGAAGCAGCCCGTGACAGCTGACTAGCTCCCAGGTACCTATTTACTGCTAGGTAACAGAGGCATTATGGTGAAAGAAATTCTGCCCAATGTTTCTCGACGGCGCCCAAGATCGAACCCGGGACCACAGGATCACACGTCCAGCGTGCTGTCCGCTCAGCCACCGGCCCCCGACGGTACTCACCTAGTTGTGTTTGCGGGGGTTGAGCTCTGGCTCTTTGGTCCCGCCTCTCAACCGTTAACCGGCCTCTTAACCGGTGTGTGTGTGTGTGTGTGTGTGTGTGTGTGTGTGTGTGTGTGTGTGTGTGTGTGTATGTGTGTGTGTGTATGTGTGTGTGTGTGTGTGTGTGTGTGTGTGTGTGTGTGTGTGTATGTGTGTGTGTGTGTGTGTGTTCCAGGGAGTGTAAACACCTTTCCCCTACACCATGCTCCCAAGGTTCCCAGAACTGCTCCTGTTGCTTCCTGCGTGACAGTGCAGAGCCCAACCCCTTCCTCCCCTCCCCAACGGGCACATAGTAGCGACAAAAAAAAAAAACTAAACGTGACGCAAAATAACAAACAAAAACACACGTTATTTGCAAACAATTTGGATTAGATTAAATTTGATGAGAAGACAATACCCTTCACTTTTCATTCATGTGTTTTATGTATCAGTTTGTGGCGTAGACCTGCGCGGCCGTGAACGGTGGCGAGATGTACCTTTGATCTCAGCCCATGACGTCAGGGGCCAATGGCCTCAGGTGTGAACCTCCACATGTGTACCTTGGTAAATGGTTGGCATTGATCACGCCTCACTCTCTGCTACCGTGTGTGTGTGTGTGTGTGAGTGCGTGAGTGCGTGCGAGTGTGTGTGAACAGGAGCACGCAGACGGTAAATCCCGCCTCCAAACCAGGTGAAAAAAGGACTAACCGTCCACAGGCAATACACACTCACACACCTGCCTCTCACCGACAAGTAATGGCACACTCCTGACGGACCGGGTTCCTGGAATCACGGTGTAACCGCTCTGGGGGCCCTTGGCCGGTGCTCGTCTTAGAGAGACCTCGCTATGGGTCTCGCTGTGCTGGGAGAAACTTTCTCCCCCACAGGTAATTACTCTGATTGCTCTACCACAGTCTTCTTCCGCTTTTTTCTCGCTAACTTGTACCTGGATTTTATCAGATTTGTGAAGATCATCTGTTTACATTTTCATGGTGGGGTTTTGGGTCTCAGAAGGAAGCCGAAATTGTTTTAAATAATGAGTAAATATTATATATTATATATATGTGTGTGTGTGTGTGTGTGTGTGTGTGTGTGTGTGTGTGTGTGTGTGTGTTTTGTTGAATATGACCGAAAAGGTAAGATTAATAATTCTAACACAAATTTTCTCAACATTTCTTATGTTTTTCTTCACTGTCGGTGGTAATAGAAATATCAATTCTCCAAAATTCATTTTTATTTATGGTCTGATGCCTGAACGCGATTCGTAATGGCTTATTACATTTTCAAAGACTTAATTTACACACAAATTCATCGTATTTATACTCTATTGGGTGAGGTGATATGGTACAAAAGTTTTGGGTGAGGTGAAGAAACTTGTGACAAACACAAGACAGAACACGAAACAATGGGTATAACTTGGATATGAGAGCATAAGAATGGAAGTAACTGCAAGGGGCCTATTGGCCCATACTTCCTCTTGATGCTTCCATACTGGTTCGGGGTCTTGAAGTGGGTAGAATATAGTTGTGCATTAATTGGCTGTTGATTGCTGGTGTTGACCTTTTGATGTGTAGTGCCTCGCAGATGTCGAGCCGCCTGCTATCGCTGTATCTATCGATGATTTCTGTGTTGTTTGTTAAGATTTCTCTGGTGATGGTCTGGTTGTGAGAGGAGATTATATGTTCCTTGATGGAGCCCTGTTGCTTATGCATTGTTAATCGCCTGGAAAGAGATGTTGTTGTTTTGCCTATATACTGAGTTCTTTGGGGCTTACAGTCCCCAAGTGGGCATTTAAAGGCATGGACGACGTTGGTTTCCTTCAAGGCGTTCTGCTTGGTGTCTGGGGAGTTTTCATGAGTAGATTGGCCGTTTTTTTGGTTTTATAGTAAATTGTCAATTGTATTTTCGGATTTTTGTCTGTTGGGATAACGTTCCTCTCAACAATATCTTTCAGGACCCTTTCCTCCGTTTTATGAGCTGTCGAAAAGAAGTTCCAGTAAAATAGCCAAATAGGGGGTACAAGTGTTGTGTTGGTTGACTCTTCAGAGGTTGCATGGCGTTTCACCTTTCTTTTTATGATATCTTTACAACAAAATCGTTGGAGAAGCCGTTGTTGACTAGGACCTGCTTTACCCTACAGAGTTCTTCATCGACTTGCTTCTATCCTGAGCTGTGGCTGAGAGCACGGTCGACATAAGCGTTGACAACACTCCTCTTGTACCTGTCTTTGCAGTCACTATTGGCATTGAGGCACATTCCTATGTTTGTTTAGTGTTCTGTCTTGTGTTTGTCACAAGTTTGTTCACCTCACCCAAAACTTTTATACCAAATCACCTCACCCAAATACGAGTAAAAGTACGATGAATTTGTGTGTAAATTAAGTCTTTGAAAATGTAATAAGCCATTACGAATCGCGTTCAGGCGTCAGACCATAAATAAAAATGAATTTTGAAAAATTGATATTTCCATTATCACCGACAGTGAAGAAAAACATAAGAAATACTGAGAATATTCGTGTTAGAATTATTAATCTTACCTTTTCGGTCACATTCAACAATTTATATATGTTTATATATATATATATATATATATATATATATATATATATATATATATATATATATATATATATATATATATATATATATATATATATATATATATATATGCGAACCAGCTTGAATGGTCCCCAAGCATATATGGAAATGAAAACTCCACAACCCAGAAGTGACTCGAACCCAGACCTCCAGGAGCACATTGCAACTGGTGTCACGGTGCCTTAATCCACTCGACCATCAGTGACTGCACTAAGGAGGTGATAGCCGAAGCTATTTGAACCACCCACCCCCGGCGGCACTTTGATGGTAATCTTGGGCATAGCTATTTCATCAAATCACTTCATTTTAGTGGGGTCACGTGAGCAACCACTCGACCACTGTGACTGTACAAAAGACATTGGTAACTAAGGCTATTTCCCCAACATCCCGACAGCACTTGGTGGTAAGCTTGGACATAGATATTTCATCGACTCTTTCTCCTCTCTTTCAGCCCCCACCTATCTGTCCTCCCTCCCTCCCTCTCTGCACTTACCTCTCCTCCCTCCCTGCACTTATTCTCCTCTCTCAGCTCATCACCTCGTCTCCCTCAGCTCATCACCCCTCGCTGCGCTCATCTCTCTCTCTCCTCAAAAGCCTTGCCGGATTCTCATTGATATTCAGGAGCGTAATTGCCAGAAAATCTCTCGCGAGTCTCGCTGTCGAATGGTTTCTTGATCACTTATATGTGTGTGTGTGGCGGAGGGTCTGGTGTGTACAGCCCTCACCCCTGTGTGTACACCCCTCACCCCTGTGTGTACACCCCTCACCCCTGTGTGTACACCCCTCACCCCTGTGTGTACAGCCCTCACCCCTGTGTGTACAGCCCTCACTCACAACACTCTACCCAGTCCTCAAACACCCCGACACCCCTCTGTAAAGCACCACACCCCTCTGTAGAGCACCACACCCTAAGTAGAGCACCACACCCCTCTGTAGAGCACCACACCCTAAGTAGAGCACTACAGCCCTCTGTAGAGCACAACACCCCTCTGTAGAGCACCACAGCCCTCTGTAGAGCACCACAGCCCTCTGTAAAGCACCACAGCCCTCTGTAGAGCACCACAGCCCTCTGTAGAGCACCACAGCCCTCTGTAGAGCACCACAGCCCTCTGTAGAGCACCACACCCTAAGTAGAGCACTACAGCCCTCTGTAGAGCACAACACCCCTCTGTAGAGCACCACAGCCCTCTGTAGAGCACCACAGCCCTCTGTAGAGCACCACAGCCCTCTGTAGAGCACCACAGCCCTCTGTAGAGCACCACAGCCCTCTGTAGAGCACCACAGCCCTCTGTAGAGCACCACAGCCCTATAAACACCCCATAATCTTCACTAAACCTCCTTGTTTTTTTCCTTCACCTTCCTGAGTTGTGGCCACATCGAAGACTCTTACACCCAGATCCACCAGACGTCTGATCCTGGACGACCATGAACCGTCCACGACGTCCAGCGGTCCACGCTCCTGGTCCAGGTCCGTCCCGCCCTCTCACAGGCACGTTGTGGTAATTTACGGTTGGTATTTAGCTTCTGGCTTAAGGTCAACTGGTCTAAGGTCAGCTTGTGGTCTAAGGTCAGCTTGTGGTCTCAGTTCTGGTGGTCTAAGGTCAGCTGGTGGTCTAAGGTCAGCTGGTGGTCTAAGATCAGCTTGTGGTCTAAGGTCAGCTGGTGGTCTAAGGTCAGCTTGTGGTCTAAGGTCAGCTGGTGGTCTAAGGTCAGCTTGTGGTCTAAGGTCAGCTGGTGGTCTAAGGTCAGCTTGTGGTCTAAGGTCAGCTGGTGGTGGTACTTCAGGCATAACGACACTAGAAGTACTATTCGATCCCCTTTGTGTGCTGGTAAGCCCCCGCCCCCCCTCTCCTATGACAGTCCTAATAACAGCTCCAACGGTCAGAAATGGACTGTTGAACCATCAGTCTTAACGCTTCGTACACTTAATTTTGTAGAGAAAATGAACACAATACGTCAAGAGGCATCCAATAGCATTCCTAAGCCTAAGAATGTCAAGTCTCAAGAATGTCATTCTCAAGTCGACAATCGACTTGAGAATGGTCCAGGACGGACCAAAACGTCGTCGTCCCTTCAATTTCTAGTGTGTGGTCTGGTCAACAACTTCCTAAGCCTAACGCAACATATAAATATACTATATTAGGCCTAAGTTAGCATACAGGAGACATAGGATTAGTTGAACAGATTAGGTTAGGTTCTATAGTTTCATTTCAATTTCTAGTATGTCATTTGGCCTAATTCAATAATTATATATGAAATTGTTTTGGTGTCAAATTGCAAATTTGTGCAAGTTAGAGAAAATAGTTGGAAAAGGTGCCAACAGTCTGGGGTCACGGCAGCCAACAGTGGGGTCATGGTGCCAACAGTCTGGGGTCACGGTAGCCAACAGTCTGGGGTCATGGTGCCAACAGTCTGGGGTCATGGTACCAACAGTCTGGGGTCATGGTGCCAACAGTGTGGGGTCATGGTACTAACAATCTGGGGTCATGGTAGCCAACAGTCTGGGGTCATGGTGCCAACAGTCTGGGGTCATGGTAGCCAACAGTCTGGGGTCATGGTGCCAACAGTCTGGGGTCATGGCAGCCAACAGTCTGGGGTCACGGCAGCCAACAGGCTGGGGTCATGATAGCCAACAGTCTGGGGTCACGGCAGCCAACAGGCTGGGGTCATGGTAGCCAACAGTCTGGGGTCACGGCAGCCAACAGTCTGGGGTCACGGCAGCCAACAGGTTGGGGTCATGGTAGCCAACAGTCTGGGGTCACGGCAGCCAACATTCTGGGGTCACGGCAGCCAACATTCTGGGGTCACGGCACCCAACAGTCTGGGGTCACGGCACCCAACAGTCTGGGGTCACGGCAGCCAACAGTCTGGGGTCACGGCAGCCAACAGTCTGGGGTCACGGCAGCCAACAGTCTGGGGTCACGGTAGCCAACAGTCTGGGGTCATGGTGCCAACAGTCTGGGGTCACGGTAGCCAACAGTCTGGGGTCATGGTGCCAACAGGTTGGGGTCACGGTAGCCAACAGTCTGGGGTCACGGTAGCCAACAGTCTGGGGTCATGGTAGCCAACCGTCTGGGGTCATAGTACCAACAGTCTGGGGTCATGGTGCCAACAGTCTGGGGTCATGAGGGGTGGTTCGTGAAAGAGGAGGAGGGAGGGAGGTGTTAAGTGAATTAGTGCATAATTCCCTCATCTGTTTCAAGCCTCTTTTACCCTCCTCTACGACATTCTTAGCTCATTCCCTGTGACTCTCCACCGGCTGTTGTCCGTGATTAGAGATATCTGCCTGCGGATCTCCCCTTCTCCCTCCATCACAGCTCTGGGAGTCATTACCAATTTAAATTACCACGGGCGGCTGCGTTCTAAGCTGCCGCGGACTTCTGCTGTTTTAAGACCTTCTCCAGGCTCTTAAGACTTTCTGTTGTTTGTTAAGACTTCGGAAAGTGATTCAAAGACGGCGTTTGGGACTTGCCTCTTAGGAGCTGCCTCGTATAGGGTCAATAGGAGCTGCCTCGTATAGAGTCAATAGGAGCTGCCTCGTATAGGGTCAATAGGAGCTGCCTCGTATAGGGTCAATAGGAGCTGCCTCGTATAGGGTCAATAGGAGCTGCCTCGTATAGGGTCAATAGGAGCTACCTCGTATAGGGTCAATAGGAGCTGCCTCGTATAAGACCAACAGGAGCTGCCTCGTATAGGACCAACAGGAGCTGCCTCGTATAGGACCAACAGGAGCTGCCTCGTATAGGACCAACAGGAGCTGCCTCGTATAGGACCAACAAGAGCTGCCTCGCATAAGGCCAACAGGAGCTGCCTCGTATAGGACCAACAGGAGCTGCCTCGTATAGGACCAACAGGAGCTGCCTCGTATAGGACCAACAGGAGCTGCCTCGTATAGGACCAACAGGAGCTGCCTCGTATAGGACCAACAGGAGCTGCCTCGTATAGGACCAACAGGAGCTGCCTCGCATAAGGCCAACAGGAGCTGCCTCGTATAGGACCAACAAGAGCTGCCTCGCATAAGGCCAACAGGAGCTGCCTCGTATAGGACCAACAGGAGCTGCCTCGTATAGGACCAACAGGAGCTGCCTCGTATAGGACCAACAGGAGCTGCCTCGTATAGGACCAACAGGAGCTGCCTCGTATAGGACCAACAGGAGCTGCCTCGCATAAGGCCAACAGGAGCTGCCTCGTATAGGACCAACAGGAGCTGCCTCGTATAAGGCCAACAGGAGCTGCCTCGCATAAGGCCAACAGGAGCTGCCTCGTATAGGACCAACAGGAGCTGCCTCGTATAGGACCAACAGGAGCTGCCTCGCATAAGGCCAACAGGAGCTGCCTCGTATAGGACCAACAGGAGCTGCCTCGTATAGGACCAACAGGAGCTGCCTCGTATAGGACCAACAGGAGCTGCCTCGTATAGGACCAACAGGAGCTGCCTCGTATAGGACCAACAGGAGCTGCCTCGTATAGGACCAACAGGAGCTGCCTCGTATAGGACCAACAGGAGCTGCCTCGTATAGGACCAACAGGAGCTGCCTCGTATAGGACCAACAGGAGCTGCCTCGTATAGGACCAACAGGAGCTGCCTCGCATAAGGCCAACAGGAGCTGCCTCGTATAGGACCAACAGGAGCTGCCTCGTATAGGACCAACAGGAGCTGCCTCGTATAGGACCAATAGGAGCTGCCTCGTATAGGGTCAATAGGAGCTGCCTCGTATAGGGTCAATAGGAGCTACCTCGTATAGGGTCAATAGGAGCTGCCTCGTATAAGACCAACAGGAGCTGCCTCGTATAGGACCAACAGGAGCTGCCTCGTATAAGACCAACAGGAGCTGCCTCGTATAGGACCAACAGGCCTTCTGAAGTTTACTCAATTTTTTATGTTTTAATGGTGCATATTTTGGTAAAAAAATATTCTCTCGTCTCTATTATGTGTGCTAGAGTTCCGCCAGAGGTCAAGAACTCTGGCAGCGGACTCCTGACTGTGCTAGAGTTCCGCCAGAGGTCAAGGACTCTCGCAGCGGACTCCTGACTGTGCTAGAGTTCAGCCAGAGGTCAAGAACTCTGGCAGCGGACTCCTGACTGTGCTAGAGTTCCGCCAGTGGTCAAGAACTCTGGCAGCGGACTCCTGACTGTGCTAGAGTTCCGCCAGAGGTCAAGAACTCCAGCAGCGGACTCCTGACTGTGCTAGAGTTCCGCCAGAGGTCAAGAACTCTGGCAGCGGACTCCTGACTGCGCTAGAGTTCCGCCAGAGGTCAAGAACTCTGGCAGCGGACTCCTGACTGTGCTAGAGTTCCGCCAGAGGTCAAGAACTCTGGCAGCGGACTCCTGACTGTGCTAGAGTTCCACCAGAGGTCAAGAACTCTGGCAGCGGACTCCTGACTGTGCTAGAGTTCCACCAGAGGTCAAGAACTCTGGCAGCGGACTCCTGACTGTGCTAGAGTACCGCCAGAGGTCAAGAACTCTGGCAGCGGACTCCTGACTATGCTAGAGTTCCACCAGAGGTCAAGAACTCTGGCAGCGGACTCCTGACTGTGCTAGAGTACCGCCAGAGGTCAAGAACTCTGGCAGCGGACTCCTGACTGTGCTAGAGTTCCGCCAGAGGTCAAGAACTCTGGCAGCGGACTCCTGACTGTGCTAGAGTTCCGCCAGAGGTCAAGGACTCTGGCAGCGGACTCCTGACTGTGCTAGAGTTCCACCAGAGGTCAAGAACTCTGGCAGCGGACTCCTGACTGTGCTAGAGTTCCGCCAGAGGTCAAGGACTCTGGCAGCGGACTCCTGACTGTGCTAGAGTTCCGCCAGAGGTCAAGGACTCTGGCAGCGGACTCCTGACTGTGCTAGAGTTCCGCCAGAGGTCAAGAACTCTGGCAGCGGACTCCTGACTGTGCTAGAGTTCCACCAGAGGTCAAGAACTCTGGCAGCGGACTCCTGACTGTGCTAGAGTTCCGCCAGAGGTCAAGAACTCTGGCAGCGGACTCCTGACTGTGCTAGAGTTCCGCCAGAGGTCAAGAACTCTGGCAGCGGACTCCTGACTGTGCTAGAGTTCCGCCAGAGGTCAAGAACTCTGGCAGCGGACTCCTGACTGTGCTAGAGTTCCGCCAGAGGTCAAGAACTCTGGCAGCGGACTCCTGACTGCGCTAGAGTTCCGCCAGAGGTCAAGAACTCTGGCAGCGGACTCCTGACTGCGCTAGAGTTCCGCCAGTGGTCAAGAACTCTGGCAGCGGACTCCTGACTGCGCTAGAGTTCCGCCAGAGGTCAAGAACTCTGGCAGCGGACTCCTGACTGTGCTAGAGTTCCACCAGAGGTCAAGAACTCTGGCAGCGGACTCCTGACTGTGCTAGAGTTCCGCCAGAGGTCAAGAACTCTAGCAGCGGACTCCTGACTGTGCTAGAGTTCCGCCAGAGGTCAAGAACTCTGGCAGCGGACTCCTGACTGTGCTAGAGTTCCGCCAGAGGTCAAGAACTCTGGCAGCGGACTCCTGACTGTGCTAGAGTTCCACCAGAGGTCAAGAACTCTGGCAGCGGACTCCTGACTGTGCTAGAGTTCCGCCAGAGGTCAAGAACTCTGGCAGCGGACTCCTGACTGTGCTAGAGTTCCACCAGAGGTCAAGAACTCTGGCAGCGGACTCCTGACTGTGCTAGAGTTCCGCCAGAGGTCAAGAACTCTGGCAGCGGACTCCTGACTGTGCTAGAGTTCCGCCAGAGGTCAAGAACTCTGGCAGCGGACTCCTGACTGTGCTAGAGTTCCGCCAGAGGTCAAGAACTCTGGCAGCGGACTCCTGACTGTGCTAGAGTTCCGCCAGAGGTCAAGAACTCTGG